>NC_056737.1:976859784-977159784 GCF_019279795.1 Protopterus annectens | reverse complement strand
AAACACCTTAACTATTATGCCAACCTACCAAAGAGCTTAACTTAGCTAGTTCAGAAGCTATTAAAAGATAGCATTCGTGTATGCACCTGCTGTATATGTGTGTGTGTGGGGGGGGGGGGGGTATTGGCATATTGTGGTTCAGGCTGAAACACGGGAAGACCCTGAGTGCTTGAAACATAATTTTAAAGAAATGTGTAACCCCCAAACAAATATTGCAATTGAAAGGCACTTATTTTACATAAGAGATCAAAAGCCTGATGAAACCTTTACGCATATATAACTGACTTGAGAAATAAGGAAATAAGGCAAAAACATGCAGATTTGGTGATCTGAAAGATGAGTTGATAAAAGAAAGGTTTGTGTGTGGTGTTAAAGATTTTGCTTGATGACAGTGATTTTAACATTGGACAAGGCCATAGAGATTTGTCAGATATATGAGCTCACAGAAAAGCACACAAATATGTTTACAAATGAGAAAAGCATGTTTGCAGTGTCTTCCAGTATGAATGTTGATAGTGTGCATAAAACTAAGATGAAACAGAAATATAAATCGAAAGGGCTCATGGCTGCTTCCAACTCTAAGACCAACTATAAATCAACAAAGTTAGCTACAGTACCAAACTTTATTGTTAATTGTCATAATTGTGGTGGAAACCATGAGCGCTAAATGAGAGAAGTGCTTAACTTTTGGTCAGCAGTGCCACACATGTAACAAGTGGCATCATTTCAAAAGGTTCTATAAATCTAAAGGGGCACATTCTTTTATTAAAAAAGAGCATTCAAAGAGGCAAGTTGATCAATTAGAAAGTTCTGACCCTACTTTTTGTGTTGATGGTGTGCCTGTGCTTGGTGAAACAGTCAATGCAGCAGATATGTGGGCAAAGAACAAAATATTTTATACTGTTCGGATTAATGGGAGACCTGAAGAGCTCAAAGAAGATATTGGTTCAAAGTGCAATGTTATGTCAGCAGAAACATTTGCTAAAGTAAGAGCTGGAGTGCAGCTTTATCTGGCAAAGTGTGCAAAGCTTGTTGCTTATGATGGTGAAATGATTCAAACCGAAGGCTCAGTAGTGCTTTCAAGTTACTTTGCTGGGAACAGCTATGACTGTAGTTTTACGTAGTCAAGAGACATGTGCAGTCATTGTTAGGTCTCAAAGTTAGTTTGAAAATGGGACTGCTTTAATTTAATAAATAAATCCACCATGTAAGCATGAATGATAACAGCTCAACTTTCACCCAAACTATTTTTTCTGAGTATGCTGATATTTTTGAAGACAAACTAGGCAAACTTCCAGTTGTGTACTCCATGAAGTTAGACCATGAGTTAAGCCCAGTCATTAGATCCACACGGAAAATTCCAGTAGCTATGCAGAACAAAGTCAAAGTTGTGCTAGACAGAATGGTACGTCTAGGAGTAATTTGTCCAGTAGAAGAACCAAGTGAATGGGTTATCTCCATGGCAGTAGCTCATAAGAAAATCTAATTTGATATTAGAATATATATTGCTCCAACAGATTTGAACAAACCACTAAAACAACCTCATCATACAATGTAAACAGTTCAAGAAGTTGCTGACTTATGCCAAATGCACTGTTTTTTCTGTCTTAGATGCAAAAAGTTCATTTTTGGCAAATTTTGCTTGATCAAAAATCTTCCTTGCTAACCACTTTCTTACACCATTTGGAAGGTACATATTTTTGAGAATGCCAGTGAAGTCTTTCAACGTGTGATGGAACAAATTTTTTCTGGATATCCATGTGCTATAATAATAGATGATATTCTTGTAGGAGACAATGGTGAAGTCAAACATGATAGAAACCTCAGGAAAGTTCTGGAATGAGCTTGTGAAGTGAATTTAAACTGAATCCTCAGAAATGTAAATTCAGGCTACAAGAAGTTACATATGTGGGTCATTTGTTTACCAATTCAGGCTTATGACAAGGTCCTTCCAAGCAAACTGCAATTATTTGTTACCAGCTACAGACAATGTCCAAGCCTTACAAAGTTTTCTTGGCATGGCCAACAGTTTGGGCAAGTTCATTCCAGATTTAAGTCAACTTTCAGCACTGCTAAGAGACCTGACATGCAAAGATGTAACCTGGTCCTGTTCAAAACAACACCAAAGAGCATTTGATGTCCTGAACAGAAAACTGCCACCCACCCACTTTAAGATACTATGATGTCCACAAACCAGTAACTCTTTCCTGTGATGCTTCAAAGTTTGGTCTTGGTACAGTCATTCTTCAGTCAAGAGGGTAGACCAGTAGCCTCTGCATCCAGAACTCTAACCGAAACCAAGATGCAGTATGCTGAAATAGAGAAAGATCTTTTGGCAATTATGCTTGCATTTTTCAAGTTCCATGATTATATTTATGGCCGACCTATTCAAATCGAAACTGACCACCAACCTTTGGTCATTATTTTGAAAAAGCCAATGCACACAGCTCCTGCAAGATTGCAATATATGATGCTCAAATTGCAAAAAAATACAATTTCAATCTTGTTCACACAAAAGACAAACTTCTTAACCTTGCTGATACTTTATCCAGATCGTCCAGAAAAAACACTGAACAATATGAAAATGAGAAACCTAATTTTGAAGCCATGGAAATGAAAAATTTTTCTTCCACGCATCTTGATGAGCTTAGAACTCACAGAGCTTCCGATCCAGTTCTTCAGAAGCTCAACTAATTTGTGAGTCAAGGAGGGTTGTCAAAGCAATCTCGTTTACCACTAGATGTGCAGCAGTATTTTCCTTACAGAGATGAGATTTTGATGGAAGATTGTATCATCATGAAAGGTCCAAAAGTAGTAGTTCCAAAATCCTTGCAATATATATATTAAAATCTTGCATAGTGGCCACCTAGGAATTGAGTCTACAAAAAGGAGGGTAAGTGGACTAGTGCTTTGGCCTTCTTTGTCAAAAGATATTGAGAGGGAAGTCTCATCTTCTTCTGTTTGTAATAGTACTGAACGGCATCAAGCAACAACAAAAAAAAAAACACTTCAGTTAAGCCAGATTCCTGAACTGCCTTAGTCGACAGTAGTCACAGATATTTTTGAATGGAATGGTGAACATTACACGGTGTTAGTAGACTCTTATTCAAATCGGTTCAAGATAGACCTACTTCTTAATTTAACATCCAGTACTGTCATTACGAAGTTAAAGAGACATTTTTCCATCCATGGTAGTCTGCACAAAGTTGGTTCTGACAATGGTGCACAGTTTACAAGTCAGCAGTTCAATAGATTTGCAGAAATGTGGGGCTTTGTTCATGTTAGTAGTAGTCCTGAATGCCCACAATCAAATGGCTTAACTGAACATGCAGTTCAAAGTGCTGTTAGAGAAATCCAAACGAGAAAATACTGATGTTTTTCTAAACTTGCTTAGTCTCAGAAACATTCCTCGAGATAATTTACCTGGTTCACCTGCTCCGAGACTTATTTCAAGACAAAGCAAAACCACACTGCCAATCAGTAAGAATTTGATGGTTCCATGTGACAAAAACAACAAAGCAGTAAAAACTCAACTTCTAAAAAAGTGTTTGCCCCAAAAGTCCTACCACAACAAAATGAGTAAACCTCTGAATCCATTAAAAGAAGGAGAGATAGTGAGGATGCAGACAGACTCTACTACCCAACTAAAACTCCAGCACTCCAGAACCTAGTTACACCTTATTCTGCAACAAGAACCTTAAGATCTAGCACCCAGAACCACCTAGATGTCATCAAACATAATAATGAAGCTGGGAAATCTCTTTTCAGCTACTCTATCTGAAAAGCATGGAATACCCTACCTATCCACCTGACCTCCAGTACCTCCTCCACACAATTCAAAAAGCTCCTCAAGGCACACTTTAGGAATACCTAGTTATGCTCTAGTAACTCACCAGGATAAACTATCAAACAGCAGCTTGTTCCTACCATAACACTTAGATGGCTACTATTTCCTTTACTATTCTCAGTACTAAACCACACATTTTCATATACAGATCCACTAAACCAGATTTTCTACCCACCTAACCAACTGGAGACCCTACTTCAATTTTACTCTCCAAACAATATGTTTACTAATCAGCTCTGCCTCACTTCTCCAATTCATTCTTGCTCAAATACTCAGTGATGCTGCTAAATACTCAGTGATGCTGCTTCGTAGTAACAACTAAACTAGCCACATCATCTCGGCTATGATACTCTCGTACCCCTCTTACCTAGTCTTTTCTGAATGACTCCTACAACTAAACCACCAATAGGAGATTAGCACACTATCTAGACCACCAAATACTGTAAAAATGATAACCTGCCAAAGCATTAGTACTATACTATCAACAACACTATATAAAAAATTAGGTTTATCTTCTTTCTACATACTATGTGGAACTATGTCCAAAATATTTATCTTTATTACTATGTGCTGTACAACATCTACCATGTTTTAACTTGCTATCCACAGACAAAATGTTTTGCTGATTTTCATGTTGCCTATTTTATGTACTTTTGCATCTTATTTTATGTACTATTGCATTTTATGTGATTTTTTTTATGTAAACATATGATTTTTTAACTGGAGCTTTTCTCCCTAGGCCTCTGCTGAAAACAGACCTGTGTCCAGTTGGACTTTCCCTGTAAACAAATGTAAAATAAATAAATAAATAAAACTCTGTTCCTCTTCCAGAAAGCATCCCTGAAAATCCCAAAGCAGAACATTCCCCAGTGACTATCCCTGTTGCTAAACCCAGTTCTGATTATTATATTACGAGGTCAGGTCGTATCTCAAATCCTAATCCTAGATACATGGCAACCTGGACATGATTGTTGTTGTTTATATATGTCTGTGTAATTTACATGTCTATTCGATTGCCATTTTTTCATTGCATGACAGAATAGTCAAAGAGGGAGGATGTAGATCAGAGTGTGTGTTGTACCTTTAAGAGCCATTCCAGTCAGTGGGCATGTGCATATAAGTACTGAGCACAAGCAAGCAAGAGTGCCATTTTGAGTGAGCAGCCAGAGTGAAAGCATGCATGTGTGCAGCAGTTAGTCAGTTAGTTCATTTATGTTTAATGTTCCAGTCCTCCATCCAGATGTGTTTCTTGTGTAATAAACTACTTAAACGAACACCCAAAATCATCGTCTTACTTGAGTACACAATGCATAAGATGAGTGACAGCAAGGACCTGAGTGCATGAACTTTGTGGCAACTTTTGCTACATGATAGGCAGCTGACCATGACCTTCTCTTTGCACAGCCTAGTGAATACTGTATCTGTGTCTCATTATGGAGTCACCTATGACTGAGCTACTCAATTGTGTGGAGGTTTGCATTGTAGGCTTTTCAACTGAGTCAGCGTGACTTTTAGATGCATGTTTCATAATGGCTACTGCCCATGATGTGTGTTTGTGAGGTTACTGAAGGTACTTGTTTCTGAGGTAACATTTAGGAGGCCTTTGTGGTTTAGGCAATTTACTTTGAAGAATCAAAGCATATGTAGGTCAATGTGTTTGGTCTGAACTATGTGTACTTTGTGGTGGGTGATATGGTACTGATGACCTGCTTGTTATTTGTTGTGGGTGGAAGAGAGATTTGCCTCCAACAGCAATGTACATCTGTCAGTGTTAGAGCTAAGATGTCTTCAACACTGTCCATGGCATGCATCACAGAGGGCATCCCTGAATCTGGCTTCCCACTAAAAAACACATATAATGCAGTTGAAAACTAAATACATGAAGACAAGGGAAACTTTAATGTTGAAATATTCTTCCTTCCCAGTACTGTTGGCAGTATACACTAGACTTTGTTTTTAATTTCCTTTTCTTTTTCTTTCCAGTTTGAGTCGCTTCTTATTTTCATTTCATAGTGTTGGTGTACATACTTATACTAATTACATGTTCCAGGCCCATTTTGGATCACTTTGAAAAACAGCATAAAAACATTAAAATTAAACTGTACAAATTAAGTTTTATTTTTGGTCATTCTGTGTTTATTAATGGACATCATGTGTATGCTGTAGTCATTGCTTTTGAATCTGTACTTATTTAATTTAACCATCCCGCCAGTCTTCAAATTATTAGTCTTAATGCAGTTACAGAGATCTCAAATGTCTCTGTGACCTACATTATTCTATTTAGGTTTGGGATTGTCTCTGATAACTGCTGCAGCTAACATTTAATGTGAAGTTGGGCTGCCAAGTGTGTGGTTTTCAAGGTACTTTTCATTTTTTTTATTCTTTTTACTTTTCCATGGCAACTTAAGATAATAGGATTTTACTGCCTGGTAAATGCATTGCCTGAGTCATGAGCACTGGTTTCTAATGAACTGCAGATTCTGAGCCCACTAATTCTCCATTTTCAATTATCGTTTGAATTCCAAATAAACTCTGGCCTGCAAATGCCTGCCTATAGTAAATGCACCTTTTATTAGTTTTTCTTGGTTTGTACTATAGTTACAGCTGAGGTATTGCTAGTACAGAGAAGTAGCCTTAAGAATAGCATTGACTGTACTTCATCTCGAAGGGATTCTCTGCAGCAGAATTAATTTCACACTTCATACATTACACAGACGCTACATAGTAATAGTTCCCTTAGGTGTTGTTACACTGGTGAGGGCCCTACAAACACAGTTAAGTGAAAGTGATGGAGTTACATCACATCCCCTTTCAGGATTTATTTAGTGTTGCATCTATAAACTCTGTCTTACAGATGAAGTAATTTTCAAGACAAACAGTCCCTTGATGAAGAAAATTTCTGTGGAATCATGCCACCTGTTCAACAGTGAGAAAGGTGGGTGTTCACAACTCAAACATGTATGCAACGCACATAAAGCAAATCTTATAAACAATTCATTCTCCAGTCATCTTGTGCCCGTCTGCTCAGCAGACCACAGTAAAAACCTAATCCTCCTGTAAATTAAAACATTTATGTACACTTGTAAATGATACTGTGAAGGGCAATTTATGAGTAAGTCGTACGAAGTCCTACTCTTTGTGACTTGTTACTGTTAACAACAATATTATAAGTTCTACACAGTATGAAGGAATACCCACTAATATGAGTAAGAGGTGATCAATTATTGAAAAATCAAATGTTTTATTATATGATGTTTTAAACACAAAAAGAACTTCACTAGACCATCGCCAAAACTACTAGCAGCTGTACAGCATTTCTTTTGCAGATTTCTGCATCATTAGACTATATGCCATACATTTACAATTAATTTTTGTTCTTCTCATGAAGAAAACTTACTGATATAATCACATACCTATTACTGTAGTGACAGTTTGTACTGTACAAAATGTATATACAGAGAGGCAGGTCTGTCTCTTTTAAAATACACAGCTTAGTGGTATTGTATGAGGAAGTCGGGAGTGCCAGAGAAGTATGTAAGAGTGGTACAGGATATGCACGAGGGTAGTGTGACAGCGGTTAGGTCTGCGGTGGGAGTGATGGATGTATTTAAGGTGGAGGTGGGATTACATCAAGGATCAGCTCTGAGCTCTTTCTTATTCGCAATGGTGATGGACAGGGTGATAAACGAGATCAGACAGGAGTTCCCGTGGACTATGATGTTTGCAGATGACATTGTGATCTGTAGTGAGAGTAGGGAACAGGTGGAGGGGACCCTGGAGAGATGTAGATGTGCTGTAGAGAGAAGATGAATGAAGATCAGTTGGACTAAGACAGAATATATTTGTGTGAATGAGAGGGAGGATAGAGGAATGGTGAGGATGCAAGGAGTAGAGGTGGCGAAGGTGGATGAGTTTAAATACTTGGGATCAATAGTTCAGAGTAATGGTGAGTGTGGAAGAGAGGTGAAGAAGAGAGTACAGGCAGGATGGAGTGGGTGGAGAAGAGTATCAGGAGTGATTTGTGACAGATGAGTACCAGTAAGAGTGAAAGGGAAGGTCTATAAGAGGGTAGTGAGACCAGCTATATTATATGGGTTGGAGACAGTGGCATTGACAAAAAGGCAGGAGTTAGAGCTGGATGTGGCAGAGTTAAAGATGTTAAGATTTGCACTGGGTGTGATGAAGGTGAGCAGGATCAGGAATAAGTATATGAGAGGGTCAGCCCAGGTTGGAAGGTTTGGAGACAAAGCCAGAGAGGCAAGATTACGTTGGTTTGGACATGTGCTGAGGAGGGATGTTGATGAAGCTACCAGGTAACAGGAAAAGAGGAAGGCCTAAGATAAGGTTTATGGATGTGGTGAGAGAGGACATGCAGGTGGTTGGTGTGACAGAGCAAGATGCAGAGGACAGGAAGAAATGGAAACAGATGATCCACTGTGGCGACCCCTAATGAGAACAGCCGAAAGAAGATGATGACTGTAAACCTGGGTGTCTAAGGAAAGCATTCTCTTCTCTTGTCTCCTAAGAAAAAAGTGTCATACTGCTATGCACATTATGTTAAGCACATTGTAATCGTGCAGTTTCTAGAATTAGTGTTTAAATGACACCTCGATTTTATCCAGCTGTCCATTCTCCTAACATCTGCAAGCTCATGGTATCTCTTACCAAGGAGTAAGTAAACAAATCATGTAAATCTATATCAGAAGCACTAGGTATCAAAGCTTCAGGAAATTACTATGTGTAAACTAGAAAGAAAGGTGGGTATATGGGGTATAATAGAGAGTAGGAATGAGCAGAAAATTTTAGCACAACCATAAAAGAAGTGAGCAATAGTGTGTTTTTTTTTTTTGCCACTGATTTGATAGCTGACTGCTTGAACACAAACTGCCATAAGTATAACCCATCCATGTTGAATCATGCTCGATCCACAGTTTGACCCATTATAAAAGGCATCTTTGCACATTTTGATGCATGGTTTGTGTCAGAATCCCAATACGTGCAGCCAAAGTGTTCATTGGTTCAGGACTCTCGGAACTCGTGCAACATTAATAGAGACATTTATGTAATTCAAGGATCTTACAAATTTCTCTGCTGTATAATTAAACAAAATAAAATGAGTACAAGAATGGAATATGAAGCCCAAGGAGGACAGCACAAGAGAAACAGGAAAACTGTGTGTGTGCGTGTGTGTGTGTGTGTGTGTGTGTGTGTGCGTGCGTGCGTGTGTGTGTGTGTGTGTGTGTGTGTGTGTGTGTGTGTGTGTGTGTGTGTGTGTGTGTGTGTGTGTGTGTGTGTGTGTGTGTGTGGTGTTTAATGCAAACAAAGCATATGACATAAGGAATTATTTCCCACAGATGTGATTACAGCACAAGAGTAACAGGAAAACTTTGCACACACATGTATGTGCGTGCGTGTGTGTGTGTGTGCGGGGGATGTTTAATGTAAACAAAGCAGATGGCATAAGGAATTATTTCCCACAGATGTGATTACGGCACAATAAATCAAATAAACAGAGGGTAAACATAAAATAATTTTTAGAAGGGTAGAGATATAAGCTATTTGCATCCTAAAACCAAAAAAATTAATAATTGCACAGAAACACTGACAGAAGGGCTGACCAAAAGGGACAGTCTGCCACTAGAGTGTATGCTTCTGTAAATCTGTGTTAAATATTTATATTTATTGGTAAATCATGAGGTAATTTGGCCATGCTATAAGTACTGTTTTCAATTTGTATGATTTTTCTGTGATACATCTCATGGTATCAACCTGCGTTTGATTTATGAAAACAGTAATTATCCCGCACTGCAGACAGCATCCAGTAACTGCCAATAAGCACGGACATTGATTTTCCATTTTTCTGAGTACAGTATCAGTAAATTTCACAATTTAGGCCACCTGCTTACTGGAAAAACATATTTCATGAAATCTAGTATTTCAGAACAGAATACATATTCATCATAACTTGTATTTATTTGCATATTTGCCACCTGTAAAAATATTTTTTTGTTTTATTCAGTATTCTATACTTAGCATCTGTTCTAATTTTGTTTACGTACAGATGTACCAAAAATTACAACAGACTCACAGTAATGAGAGGAAATTACACATAACAGTCACTGATGTAATTCCCAGAACTTCATCTCATATGAAACAGAATTTCATTTTTTAATAAACCCTAAATCTGTAACTTTGTCCATAAGTGGATAATGTTTCTGCTGAATGAGGACTTAACTATGTATGATTTCATTAACCATGTATTTCATTCTGCAAACAAAAGTGATCGTTCAGTTGCTTGTTTGCAGACATGGTACAGCATTCCAATCCTATTTTTCATCTGCAACCTTGACTGTAGAACATACAGTCAGAAAAATTACACCATTGAGTACTGATATTAAGCACGACATAGCAGAGGTTCCATAACCGGATACTTCAAGGTGGATCATTCTATGGCTGGTATTCAGAAACAATTAAAATAATGCATTATATAATAGTGCAATAAGGTATGACAAACAGGGTGGAGCCATTTCAAAGACATATGTAGTGCAATCACTCTACCAGGAAAACAGCACAGTGAGATCCTATACAGGTGGCCATATAATGATATGAAAAGGAGTTGCATTATGAAATAAAACAGCTGGTAATACCTATGGGAATAAACAATATGGTAGTATGAGTCAGAAATATATAAAAAATAGTACAACAAGCCACATCAGGCAGCAACTTTTTATACCAACATTTCTCAGTGAGAGCTGCCAGTTGCACTAACATTCTAGGATTAGCAGCTGTATTAGCTGAACATCGTTTGTTTGGGACCATTTTTGCAGTGAGTGTCTGCAAGACTAATATGCCATTTCCCTCTGCACTGTAGACAGATCAAACTATACCAAATCAAGTGTTAACGTGTGGACAGAGACATCATATGGGAGCTTGAAGATATGTATTTTACTCACATGGAATCCAGTCTGATGTATGAAATACCAATCCATCTGGACACAAAGGTATGTACAACATTGACCATCATTGTTACAGTGACCTTCCAGTAACTATCAGTGGACACACTGGATATTTCATAGACATCTGCCTCAAGAATACTACACCAACTCCTTGGTGGCATGATGCAACATATGGAGAAGAATTTGTAGTTTCCGCAGATGGCAGTGGACAGAATCACCAATGTGGGGGTGTGTATAAAATAACCCATTTCCCCTGACATTTTAGGGGGCTACAAACTGCACCTACATCATCACCAAAACCCAATCCTATCCACATGGGTACCAGAATGTCAGCCAGAAGGTTCACTCCATCAACTGCCAGGTGGGATGTAATGCGCAGGGTATTTATTACAGTGCATCTGTATCCCTCAGCAGGGTTATTTGCTCCCTGCCTCTATGAGCCATAGCTGCATGCAGGCAATGCAGACAGTCATATATGCCATTGTATATGCCATGCAGTACACTATCATTTCCAATGTGGCATTGGTGACTTCTGTCCGTGGCTGGATCACTGACCTAAACAGTCATTGATTTATGCTCAGTAAGACACATTGGTGCTATCCCTTCTGCTCAGTGCCTGATCTATGTCCACCAGTATGCTGCCCTTAATGCTGACTTCATGCTCCATGGTGGCAATATTGCTCACTGCTGTTGCAGGGCCTGTTGAGTGCTGGAAGAGATAGCCTGTCCCTCCATACCTGATGGAGAGGCAGGGATGGTTTCCATAGCTAATACAGTTCTGATAATGGTTGTGGGTGGTATGCTGCACTCCAGTGTATTCATTACTAACACTCATACTGCATTATCAATCTGTGCTATGAACAGGCCACCATCATTATCAGGCACTGGTGAGGTACTGATATCAGGCTTTTCTTGTTGTGTTATGGCCGTGCCTGTGACTATTGCACCTATGAAGGCAGACAGCCTGAATGTGTGACAATCTTACACCCCAGTGCTATAAAAGCATTTCCAGTAATGCATTATACATAGAATGAAGCCATGTGGTGAATCTTACCATCAGCCAGCTCAAACCAGTGCTGTACCACAAGACTTTGCCAGTGGCTTATAGTAATACAATCAAGGCACATCTCTGATAGAGACAAGCAATGTTGCCACCAGTTCAGCTCCACATCTAGGTCTCCACTTGGAATCAGTGTCCTCTCACTGTCCTCAGACAGGAACTCCGAGACCTCTTGTGCACAAGTGATGGTGTTCTGTGATGGTGGGCTTCCACCTGTGCCCATTCTCTCCCATGTAATGACCTGGGCATTCATGCAGGCATAACATATGATGCTAGCGACCCTGGGGTGGTCTTATAGTGCTGATCTGTTGTGGCTACCAACTGCATTTGCATCAGTCTTGAGGTTCTGTCACACAAACTCCCAGAAGGCTCTGTCAGCCTTCTCTGTGTTTAGACTGCACCTCCCATGTGCATGTATGACCTGCAGTAACATCTCTGTCTTTGCTAAGGTGAGCCATGATATTTCTGTTTGTTACCATTTTAATACCTCTACATAGGACCATGCAAATGTGGTCAGAGCTTAGACACAAATATTTCACCTATCAGCTTTAATAATCTACTATCCATGCCGCAGCTGTGGCTGCAACAAATGGAATGCCTACTATAATGTACTTTCATATGCCATGTCTTCACAGCATGTGTGGCCTGGGGATGAAATGTGATGTAACACATGGTCATGATCAATCTGTATGAACCCATGTTACCCCAGCCAGTACTGACATACCTCTCATGAAACACATCTGCAGCCTCTTCCCTGTGCATATATCAGCTGAACTCCTTGAGCAGAGGGTGTTTCTTCATATACATCCCTCTAAGTCTGTATTGCTACCAAACAAGATTACTGCAGTAATCCCTTTCATTCAACAGTCTGTTTAATGGTACTGTGCCTTGTCTGTGTAGTCTCCTTTGCCACTATCCTGTGTTATTAGTCCCATTGCTGCAGTTGAGAAGCCCACCACAAGTAAGGTAAATAAATCTAATCAATATACCCCCCTGATAATGACCTGTGTCCCCTTACCACATCTGCTGTAGTACTGTTTTTTACTGTGTAGAACAAATTACTAGTCTCTGTTAAAGTATATGCTTGCTGTGCTGTCACAGTATTGACCACACAGTGAGCCCCACAATGATGACTGCATATTTTGTCATGCTAATATAGGCTTTGCATCACATCAGTTATGCTAATGAGGTAATGCCATTAAATGTTGCTTAACTGCACACACAGAGTGTCATGACATAAGCTCTGTCTTCTTACTGGATTTGTGAATTAGTCCATGGATCAATTTGCACATGCCTGGTCAGTTCCATTGCTACCATATGTCAGTAGCCTTTGGGTACCCAGTAAGTGGCCTACAGGAACTTGGTGGCATATCACTGTCTTGAGTATCAGGGTGCTGCCATGGTACTGTACTGTTTAGATGTTGGCAAGGCCAAGCTGCCATGTGTAAAGGACATGTAATTGCCACCACCTTGTTCAATCATGTCTGTTCAGGTCACAATACTGCAGAATGGAAATGGGCTGCCTTACACTTCCAGGATGCCCCTCATTGCACACTAAATATTGTCCATGGCATGCAATGACATTCTTAAGCTATCATTTCCCCCATGGTTTAAAGTTGGCAAGTGCTTATGACTATGGTTTCTGGAAATGCTGAATGTGTAAAAGGCCCCATGTTGTACAGCAAGCCAATTATCTTTCTACACCTTCTGCAACTGAGCCATGAGGGGTACCTGCTGGCGGACCCATATGAGGGATGCCAGTGCAGGGAGGATGCATGGAACTCACTTATCAGCAGTGAGTGATGACATGGATATCACATGCTCTGGTGAACAGTACTGGCACCATTGCAGTGACCTGAAGAGGCACCACCCTTAACTTCTCTGCCATTGTGAAGAAAAGGTTAGGGAGAGATAGCAAGAGTACTGCAGTAAGTATGACTCTCTGCAGACTGCTTTTAAAAAATTAGGCCTAGGGGCAGTCTGTGATGTCTATGTCTTTTCTGTGTTCTGTGTCTTTTATCCATTTTATGTCTTTCAACTCTATAAGAGATATGGGAAAATATAAACTGCTAGATGAAGCAGACAAAAATATTCAGACATTGGGTTATGTATACTGCCACATCTGTATATCTCAACTTCACCTACTTAACACATCTCTGCACAGGGTGGCAACCATGCAAAATAATGTACCGACCGGCTATATCTTTGCTTTGGTTGTATAACTCAAATAACATTTTAATGCACATATAGCGGCTAATGCCCTCACTACTGCTAATTATTCTTGGTAGTGTCATCTTATCATAAAATGCACTGACATTGGATGTCACAATACAATCAGATGTGTAGTTTTCTAATAGAGTACTTCAGAAGTTTGTATTGTTCATTGCCTTGTTCCTTTGTGAATAGCATGCAGGCAATGTGCACTGCCTTGTCTGTCTGGCAAGTCACATTGCCTCTCACTTCCATGATGCCCCTCATTGCACACTAAATTTCATTTCCACTGCTCAGTACTATGCCAAGCATGCCTGGCATACCATAGGCATGCAAATGTCGGACCACTGTGTTACACTGAATTTGTTTTTAAATTTGTTGAAGTGCAGTATTGCCACATGATTATATGTCCCCCTGTGTATTCCTGTTGGTGTTACATGTGCTAAGATGCCAAATTGTGCCACACATTCCAGAATTTGTCACATTTATTTTAATTTTATTTATTTGACATTTGTTAACTGGGTTAGTCTGACTGGGCAACAAGCCCTTTTTCTGGAGAAATCCGAGGAGAAAAGCTCCAAACATATAAATGATATACAAGTACAAAATAGTAATAACAGAGATTTAAGTAATACAGTAAATCCAAAAGCAAATCTTGACTTATTGACAAAATAAATTAAACAGTTTCATTCACACAGGGCAAAAGACTACAATAACCATATTGGCAAATGGTCAACTAGTTACGTAACTGAGTGTCAATTCACTATCTGTTAGACTGTGAGAGAAACAGATTGTCTATTGCTTTAGACAGTCAGATGTAGATAATGTAACACTCTAATTGTAAGATTATAAAAAGTGCGAAGAGGAGTTAAAGAGGTGAGAGTCGAGAGAGAGTAGGTAGCTATTAGTCGGAAGTAGAGCAAGGGCAAAGCCACTTGCTAAGGAGGTTTTTTTTAGGCTTGTTTTAAATAGCGTTAGGGATGTTAAGGAGATTAGGTTTGCTGGCAGGCTATTCCAGATCTTACCTATGTAGTTTGCAAGGAGAGAATCTCCTGTTTGATTTTTAGATATACAGGTTTTTATGTGTTTTTTGTTGGTGGATCAGAGAAGTGTGCTAGTAGCACAGGGCTGAAGAAGTGTCTGAAGGGAAAGTATTTTTTTCAAGATCAGAGAGGATTTTATGGACCATTGTGAATTGTGTATGGTGTTGGAGTTGGGGGAGTCCTAACCAATTGAGTTGCTTGAGTGCTAGGTAGTGGTGTGATCATGCTGATAGGTTTGTGGCACATTTAGCTATTTTATTATAAAAGGTTTCAGGTTTATGTGTTTCAGATTTCTTAAGATTAGTGAGAATTGGAGCTGCATATAGTAAGGTTGATAGTAAGTGGGTTTGGGCAATGGCTACTTTGGCATTTTTGGTGTAATAGTGTTTGTTCCTGTATAGGGTATCGAGTTTTTTGTGTGCTTTTTTAACTGTCTGGAAAATGTGAATATCAAATTTAAGTTTATGGTCTATTTCAACTCCCAATAGTTTAGTGTGGAGTGAAGGGGGTTATGATGGTATAGTTATGTGAGGTAATGTAGAAAGTGTTAGAGGGGACAGGAGTTTTGTTAGGTGAGAAGACCAATAGTTTGTTTTCTTAGGGTTTAAAATTAGATGAGCATTTATGAGCCAGGACTCAACTTCATGATAGGCTTTTTGAGTTAGAGTTTGAAGTTCAGGTAAGGAGGGAGCAGAGCAAATCACAGCTGAGTCGTCTGCATATTGGATGAGTAAAGCATGTGTTGTTGCAAGATGGAGGTTATTAGTAAATATGGTGAATAGTAGTGGGCCTAAGATAGAGCCTTGGGGAATGCCAAGGGTCACTGGTAATAGAGGAGATAAGGTCTGTTGCCATGAGACTGCTTGTTCACGTCCTGTAAGGTAATCTTTGAACAAAGCTAGGGTAGAGTTACAGAAATGCAGATCAGAGAGAGTGTTTAGTAGGTTAGCATGGGAGACCATATCAAAGGCCTTTGACAGATCTAGGAAGATAGATGAGACATAGTTATTGTTGCTCCTGTGATGGTGGACTATATTAGTAAATGACATTAGTACAGTTGTTGTGCTATGGAATGGTCTGAAACCATGGTGATTATTAGTTAGTAGTTTGTTATTGAGTAAGTATTCAGTGACCTGCTTATGAATTACTTTCTAGTATTTTGATAGTGGCGACAAAATTGCAATAGGTTGATTGTATTAAGATCAGTTGATGGGCCACCTTTATGTAGGAGAATGATGTATGAGGTTTTCCAAGTGGGAGGGACCTGGTGTTCAGCTATTGATTTATTGATAAGAATAGATATGGGGTATGCTATGGCTTCTGCTATTAGGTTTAGGTATTCTGCAGGTAGATTGTCTGCTGCTAGTGTAGTTGGTTTTAGTTTTATTCAAAAGTTTTTTTATAGTGTCAGTTGCTACTGGTTGCAGTGAGAAGGAGGATGTGGTGCTTGGTGTAGGGAAGGAGGGTTTGCTTGTTGAGGGTGTTTGATTTTTGGACAGTTCTAAGATGGATTCATTGTGTATGATACTTCTGCATGCATTGGTAAAGACACAGTTGGCATAATGGTTAAGGTCTTCATATTCCATGCAAAATGTACAAGGTTCAATCTTGACCTATAGCTGATGACTGCATGGGGTTTGCATGTTCTCCCTATGTCTCTGTATGCTTACTCCCACCTCCCAAACAACATACTGAGTGTTTCCACCTCAAACTAATCAAAGAATGGAGATGTGGACAGCAGCAAAGACTCTAGATGGTGCCTATCAGGGAAAGAGTTGTACAGACTAACCACTTTGGGCATCAACTGCAGGTGAACAGTATCCTCTAGATAGGAGAAAACAAATCACATACACACTTGGCTGTGTCAGGATATCCACTCAATGGTATAAAAATTGTCTCTAAGTGATTTGGTTGTGTTGACTAACATTGCCAAAAATGGGCATGGTCATTAGCCACTGATAAGTGGGTTGAGGACCCAACCTCCTTTGACATATGCTACAGACTCATGTTAATGGTAATAGTTGATTGATGTGCACCTATTAACCAGTGAATGCCCACCATAAAGCCCAGCAACCCTGGGTTAATGAGCTACTGACCAGTGGATGTTATGTTCACAGGCAAGTACTAGGCTAGCTGCCCTTGCAGGCTATTTTAAGCCTAGTCATTTTCCCTTTTTGTGCTTGAAATAACCTCCACAAAACAAAAAAAAAAGCTAGACATAAAACCAACCAACCTGCAAAACTTGAACTAAGGATAGCTGCACTCAATATAGGTTCACTATCAGGATATGGACTGGAAGAGGATGACATGTGACATGATGGTAAGAAGGAGGTGGGACATACTCAGTAACCAAGAGACAAACTGGAAAAGGCAGTGCAGCAAAGTCTAAAACTCAGGAGGAGGACAAACTAGAAATGGTTTGGTTATTATGGTGAGGGAGAGGCTTCAAAAGATAGTGAGGGATTATGAGATATTGCCAGCTCTGCCAGTAGAAGTAGGCCAGTGAATGTGTAACATATGACAGCATAGCGAGCTTGAGTTTTGTAAAGAATTATATGTCATTTGTATATCAAACTGATTTGTACAGGTGCTTGAGTTGAAAATGTATTTGTAAAGCTGCTTTTGTTAAAATGTACCAAAAGTGGGTCCTGCCGGACAGAAAAGAAATACACCTGTATTATGTCAGACTGTATTCTAACTGTTGAAATGAATATAGTGTAACAGAGGATACTGGAAGAGAAGAGGTTAATTTCATTCCAGCTAACTTTGAAAAATAATAAATTACAACCGGTCAGTGATCCAAAGCCTTTAATGTATTGAGCTCTTTCCCTCTGATGTCTCGGCAATAGCCTTCAAGGAGTAAAGAACCACAAAAACACATACACTTTATATAATAGCAGCAATCAATAATTAATTAATTATCCAATTAAAAAATTAAACAATACAATAAAACAATAAAGAAACTAAATTAATACTCTCCAGTTCAATTCCTCATTTAACCCATGAGGGTATAAAGTACCAAACTTTAAAATATAAACAGATTCTTTAAATAGTAACTGTTTTTTAAAATTATTTACATCAAATTGAGATACATTGATTTTCTCTAACACCATTCCTTTTAACCCCTCATTACTGCCTTGATGAAATTTCTTAAAATGCATTGCAACAGAACTTTCTTCTTTCCTATTACCGATATCCCTTGAATGTTCCATCAATCTAACTTTAAATGACCTCTTTGTCTCCCCAATATAAAATTGGTTACAGGGGCATCTGAGGGCATAAATAACACCCTCAGAGTTACATGTAAAATGATCCCATGTGTTGAAGAATATATTATTAATTTGTGAAAAGCTCCTAACCACAAACGTACATGCCTTATATGTACAACAAGTTGATGTCCCACTTGATATTACTCTATGTTCTAAATACATAGAAGGCATAGTAAATTTGCTCCTTACTATAAAGTTCTGAATATTTTTGCCTCTTCTAAAGGAAATCCCCAGTTTTTCTTTCAACCATACAGCCACATTTCTGAAGGAACAAAAATATTCCCAATAATACCTCACCTGCTGTATCATCTCAGCACTCAAACAGCTGTATGTAGTTACAAAGTAGATGGTATCAAACTGTTCTTTAACCCTATTATTTAAGGAAGTAATGGATAACTTATTTACATCACTACTTCCCCTTCTATCATTACTTCTAAAGAATTTTTTACAGCTTTTATCAATCATCTCATTACTAAACCCCCTTTGCGTGTGTGTGTGTGTGTGTGTGTGTGTGTGTGTGTGTGTGTGTGTGTGTGTGTGTGTGTGTGTGTGTATATATATATATATATATATATATATATATATATATATATATATATATATATGATATAAAATAGTTCCTTGGCCTAATGTTTCAAACTTGCTGTATAGTGCTGACGGGAAGTATTTAATATCCAAATTATAGCATTTTCAAAAAATATCCAGATATTTACTTCAGTTTTTGGTCCCATGGCTTCCACCTATCCCTCTTTGTGAGGGGCAGTCCAGCTGTACCCTGTGGAAAAAATGAAAAAATGGCAAATATCCTGAAATTTTAGGACAAAAAATATTTCCTACGTTTTCTTTAATAGTTGTATAAAGCAGCTATTTTGTATCTCAAACACCTACATCTTATATGAAATAATATAAGCAATTCAAATAGTACAAGAATAATCTTTTATTTTGGCAAAAAAAAGTGAAGTTCTGACATTTACACTAACCGTGGGTATGTTTTGTCTTGCAAAATCTCATGTTTTGACAAAAAAATGACCAGCTTTGTGAATTTGAAAAGGTGGCAACGCTTACTCCTAAACTTTGTGGTTTGCTGCCAAACACTGAGGACTGAAGTCACTAAATAATGATCTGTTTGAGTCTCAGACTTTATTTCCTTCAGAAAATGCATGCTAAAACAAATCTTGTTATTCAAGCAACTTTGTAATTTTATAAGAGCAATATTTAAAAGCTGTTCCTATTTTTGTGCCTTTGTTCCCCTTTAATTTTAGGCTTTATCCAGATTTCTTGAACTAAGAGGTTGAGAGGTATGCAGACCTCTTAAATGTCTGTTGCCAGTAGTCGATCAATGTCACTCTCTTTTTTTGTCACACACCCAAACACACACACACACACACACACACACACACACACACACACACACACACACACACACACACACACACACACATACAGAAATATACTTCCACTTTCATGCAGGCATACACTCAGACACGCAGACAGAAAAATAAAAACACACATACTTTTCTTTCTTTCATTCTTTTTTATGTTTCTTTTAATTTTACGCTTACTAAACAGCAAAATTACTGCCTAGCTAGTGTAAAATAATGACTCGATTGCTCACACTCTTATGTTCATGCACACACACACACACACACACACACACACACACACACACACACACACACACACACACACACACACTTTTCGTTTTTTTTTTTTATATTACATTCACTAAACAGCAAAAGCACTGCTTAGTGGGTGTGAAATAATAACGTCCATCAGCTTTCATTCAGTCCAAGCTCCATGGAGCTGGTATGCTACAGTGAAGTGACGGACTTGTTTTTCAGCAGACATTACCTACAGATTCATACCATATGGGAAAACATTCTTTCTTCAGTCAGGGTGATGATGTAGAGGTCGTCCATTCTCTAATACTATTTAGAAAGCAAACATGTTCCCATGAAAATATTTTATATTTATTTGTTTACGGGTTAAATGGGTAGGCAGGCTGGTCAACAGACCCATTTCTTATGTGATATGAGTCAGTACTAATCCTTACACATAAGAACAAAATGAATAAGTAACCTTTACTCCCTCAACTGCTCTATTCCTGCAATTCTACATGCAGATGTCCACTGTCTTTCAGATGTCAAAAGCATTTTCCAGAAAATGATGCCTTTCACTCTTTCATGATTGTTCTCTTACTATTTGTTTCTAAAGATGTGTGGGCATTCATCTTGCTGATTATGTCTTCCCGCAGCATGTCACCTTTCACTGGACTCATGTTCTCAAGGGAATGACTTAATCACAATATACTGGCAAACCTTATCGGCCGCAGTAGTGCAGCGGTTAGTGTTATCATCTTACAGCAAGAGGTTCTTTGGTCAGTTATTAGCTGGAGTGCATTCTGTGTGGAGTCTGCATGTCCTCCCTGTGGTCAAGTGAGATTTAAAGACAGGCAGGTAGGTGCGTATGTGTGCATGTGCCTTCTGTTCAGGTTGGACGCTGAGCTGGCAACTCAAAACAGTACAAGCTCTACTGCCAACCAGTCTTCAGACTGCTGACCTACTGTGGTGATCCTTAATGGAAAAAGCCAAAAGACAATGCTGTACTGGCATAACCTTATCTAATGTAATGATCTCTCACAGCAAGGAGCACTGCACTATACATTGCTCTTTGCTTTCCTCCATTAATACACAAGACAACTCAAAAAAGATGGGCTAAGTTTTGACAGAGATGGGAAACATGAGCATCTTCTGTTAGCTAATGTTGAGTTTATCAAGCTTACAACAGCTCTTTATTGCTCCATAAATCAGTATGGTGCATTTATGCTCTAACAAGAACAATCTAAATGTGAGCCTTAATTGCTGTAACAGCTGAAAGGCTTACCCTGTCACATTGATAATGTGAGTTTACTAGTTTACCCTGTCTTGAAACAAAATCACTAAGGTCCATTTGATTAACAAAATCTGATATCCTAGAATTCAAAACAGAGAGGCTTTCACAAAAAAGACCAAACATAGTCTCTCCATTGTTATAAGTCACCCAATGACTATTGTCAATCAATCTATATCTGTAAAATTTTCCTGGTGAGTACCTTCTTACTATGTCATATAAAGTTTATTTTCACTAAAAGCTGTGTAGTTGCCAAGAATTATATACTGTGTTTTTTCTTTTTTTTTTTACTGACTACACTTACTGCAGTGATACAGTAGGTAGTACTCTTATAAGGTAATTGGGCTTAGGTTGTCAGCAGAGGGGGAACAAGGCTTGAGTTTGAGTAGCAGAGATTTAATATAGGTGGTGGAAACTGGTTTGAGTGAGAAAAGGTTGGTGCTGTGTGGCTTTGAAAAGGTGGAAGGGTGGACAGGGTTGCAGTTGGTGCTTGTTAATTTTTGAATAGTATCAATGAAGTAGTTGTTGAGAAGGGTGGCAGTTTCTAGTGGGGTGTTATTTGGGAAAAGAGAGGAGTGGAGGGGTGTCCAGGATGTAAATTCTGTTTACAGTAGATCAAAACTTTTGTGGATTGGATTTTCTGTCGAACTGGGTTGAGTTGTAGAAGTCTTCTTGTCTCTGTTGATTAGTTTTTTAGAGAGATTACTGGGTTGTCTATAAATTAGGAGCAGTGAGGCTGTTTTTGTTTTAACCCATGTTTTCCAGGCACTATCTCTTTTTTGCATAAGGGATAGGGTATCTTTAGATAACTAGGGGGCATAGTTAGCTTTTGATTCTCCTAGCTGGGGTGAGGAAGTCGAGAATATATAGAAATATTTCATTAAACTTTAGCACAGCCTCATTGAGAGGGAGCTGCCTGAGGACTGACCAGTTGATAACTGATAGTAGGGAGCTGAATGTTTCAGGGTTAAAATCTGTTATGAAGAAAAGTCTGGCTTAATATGAGACTGCTCATGAAGAGATGTTTAAAAAATAATAGAATTAGAGAACAGAGCACGTAGGGAAAACCTGAGATTTTCAGCTGTACCAGAAAAGCTGAAAGGAACGTACTGTATTAATTTTATGAAAGCAGAAATAAGCAACTGGACAGGTATTCCATAGCAGGATCTGTTAGTAGAATGAACACATTGTATGTATGCTCCAAACCCGGCTATGAGAAAACAACTTAGACCTTTAATAGTGCCAATGCAATCCTAGCAGCAGAAGGAGGTGATTCTGACAAAACTGTGGCAGAAGGACAAAAGTGGGAGACAGCAGAGTGTTTGTAGAGAATGATTACTCATTGTACACCAGGCAGAAGAGGAGTAAATCTATTCCACTGTTCAGGTAATGTTGAAAAGCAGGCATAGGATTCAAACTGCTGTATCCAGCTATCTTCAAAATATTCTTTCCTAGAGGGACAAAATCATTTTTTGATGAAATATATGCTAAGGAGGAAATACACTAGTTTGTCCAATAAAATGTGAGCTGTGAAACAGAAGGAAATTCTGCTTCTTGTTCTTCTGGTAATAAAGACCACAGGGAGACTTTGCCAGTGAAACCTTTTCCAATGTTCCTATGGAAAATGTTGAAGAGAAGGAAGGGAGTATGAGAGTTGACTAGAAGAAATGTAGCAGAGACAGGATTTGGGAAATGGAGATGAACAAGACTAAAACCAGTAATGTGGAAATTGAAAAATGTGAGATTACAAAGCAATAATTATATTTGTGAAATATGACAGCAAGTAAATCTGGAAATATAGGATTATTTTGGACTTTGCTGGACTTGTGTGGGACTCTAAAGCATATACCCTAATTCATGTCATTAATGTTCTGAAAAATACTTGGGGGAGGGAAAGAGGTGGGAGAAAATTAACTGTAAGTAAAACAATTTTTTTCTTAATAGTACTATTTTTATAGTGTATGATTTCTTTGCATGCTATTATGTAAAATTTTCTCAGTTATTTCTAAGTGTAATGGGGATACTATTGTAAACAGGTGTTCCTGTGTTTTTTTTTTCTTTCTCCCTTCTTCTATCTTTCTCCTTGTTCACTTTTAAGAAATGTATGCGCTGCTATGTAAAAAAGCAGAAGAAGAAAAGCCTGGTTAAAAGAGCATGACAAAAGAAAAAATAATGTGTTTTTTCTTGCATGGCGGAATGACTATATTAAGACTTTTTTTTCTAGCAAATAAATCCATGCTTAGTAGCAATTCTGTATCTGGTTATCATGTCTCCATGGAAACAATCTGATAAAGAGAAATTGTCTAGAATGAGAAGAGAGACATTGGCTGGGAGATCATGTTCTTTGAAAGCATTCATGTGTTTTCTCAGCTGGGAGAGCTATAAAGATAAGACAAAACCAGACAACACTCAGTAGAAGCACAGACTGCACCATGCATCTTAACATGAATAACCTTTCTTTTAGATTAACTCAAGTCTATGAATGTGGATCTCAGTTTGGGGCATTTGTTTCTTTTTGGAGGGTAAAACTTCAATATTTGAATATGTACATAGCTTTGTGTGTTAGTATTAAGTTAATCTGTTTTACAGTGTATTGGGGTATGTTGTTTTTTGTTTATTTGAGGGCTTTCAATAAAACAAAAAGTTTTGTAAGATGTGACACAGGCTCAAATGGATATGACAAGAAACAACTGTAAAAACATTTAACCTGGCAAACAGTATATGCATGTAAAACAAAAGCTGGAACTCGACATTTAACACAAAAGCACTTATACATAAAAGTTGGGAATAATAACTTTTTAATACAATAATGCTTCCTGTAATGTCTTTAAATGCTAATGGTCTCACAGATAAATACAAAAAAGAAGGAGTACTGAACTATATTAAAACATGTATAATGAAAATAGTTATGCTACAGGAGACACACTTGGAAAAAACTCAACATGTGAATTTAATAAAGAAAAGTTTTCAGGATTTTTATTCAGAGGAATACCTGTGATAAAGGAAAAGAGGATTACTTATATTAATTGCAAGAGGAGCTCAAATGGTAATAGAAGAGGATAAAAAAGGTAATAATGGTAGATTTGTAGTATTAAGGGGGCTACTGGCATCAAGGAGGATTACACTGGCAAAAGGGGTGGGACATTGGCATAATGGTTGGGGTGTTTGCCTTGCAGACACAAGGTGTAGGGTTTGATTCTCACATGAGGTAATTAGCTAGGCTTAAAATGGCCTACAACGGCAGTTAGTGTAATAATAATCTATGAACCTATGCATTTATGTTCCACTTAAAACTGCTATAATGAAGCTTAAAAAATTCTGGGAGAGATAATCAGCTTTCAGCAAGGAGTATTAGTTATAGGTAGGGACTGGAATTTGATTTGCAGCAATGAAAATGTATCTTGGGGCAGAAGGGAAATTTATAACAAAGGGAGTAGATTTTTGAAGAAATGTATGAAAATATTTGGCAATGAAGATGTGAATTTAGTAATAGGAGTCTGGAGTTAATTTACATATTATTCCCCAAGATACAAACAACTGGGCTAGGCTAGACAGAATTTACATTTCACAAGAACATGTGCATTTAACTGAAGGCTTTGATATGCACCCAATAAGTATTTCAGATCATGCATCAATAATAACTAAAATAAAAACAGAGGGTAATGAAATAAATAAAAAGGCGCTGGTGCTTTTTTACCTATCTGTTGAAACGAGAGGAATTTAAGGAATGGACATCAGAAACTATTCAGGAGCTATTAGAAAAGATAGAAATGTCTTCTGAGGCACTCAAGCCAGACATTCAAACCACACCTCTACAGATACTGTCACAAACTTACAAACTTCAATTCCACTCAATTTAACTCTATTCTAGCCAACATTAACTGGTCCTTCCTTAGGCATCTTCCTCTAGACAATGCAGTCAGTAAATTCAATAACATTTTTTTAGACACCCTCAACTCTCTAGTCCCCTCAAGAAAAATTAGAATCAAATCTAATTATGCTCCCTGGCTTACCAAAGACACTAGAAACCTTATACACAAAAGAGACAATGCCTGGAAAGCCTGGCTTAAGAGAAAAGAACCACCCCTACTACAAAACTACAAATATCTACGTAATCTTGTCAAAAATCAAACCAATAAAGACAAAATAAATTACGACAACTCAGCCCAATTTAAGGACACATCCAACCCATGTAAGTTCTGGTCAAGTCAAAACAAGATTCTTTTTCCCGGCTGGCCCTCCAACCCCTCCCCCTACCCTAACACATCTCCTCTTGAGACTGCTACCCTCCTCAATAGACACTTCATTGAAACTATCCAAAAACTCACTCCCTCCAACTCTAAGTTTACTGCCATCCCCTCTCCCTCCTACCAACTTAATAACAGCCTCTTCTCCTTTCAAGCTGTTTCCACTTCATATATCAAAACTCTTCTTCTGAAACTAAATCCCTTCTCTCCCTCTACTGACAACCTCTCTTCTAGCTTTGTCAAACTAGCAGCTGAGTCTATAGCATGTCCTATATCTACTCTCATCAACAGGTCAATCCAAGAAGCCACTGTACCTCTCATTTGGAAATCCTTTTTCACAATTCCCTTCCATAAAGGTGGAAATTCATCAGATCCATTTAACTTCTGACCCATCGCCATCCTGTCCCCTCTCTCTAAAATACTTGAGAATTGTATTCATTCACAACTTCTCAACTATCTCCTCCAGCATAACCTATTTACACCCACTAAGCATGGGTTTTGCCCTAACCATAGCACAACTACTGCTCTTCTATCATTTACTCATACTATTGCTGAAGCCCGTGACAACAACAAACTCATATCCTCTTTTCCTTGATCTATCCAAGGCTTTTGATACAATATCTCACCCATTGCTGCTAACTAAACTGGCTAATCTCAACCTTTCAACTACCTCTCTATCCTGGTTCTCCAGCTATCTCTCTCACAGGCAGCAATCAGTAAAATGGCTGTCTTCCTTCTCTGCTTATTTTCCGGTCCCATTTGGTGTCCCACAGGACTCCATCTTGGGTCCCCTCCTATTTAATGTATTTACTAATGAACTACATAAATCATGTCAACAAGCCTCCCTCATCCAATACGCTGATGACTCCACTCATATCTCCACCTCTAGCAATGTCTCTGAACTTCTCACACTAACCCAAGATATATTTGCATCTACTGAAAAATGGCTATCTGATAACTTACTCATTCTTAATCCTAAAAAGACTAAGCTCTTGCTCTTTCTCCCCAGTCCCTCTCTTACCACAAGTCCACTTTTATCATTACATCCTCCAGTAATACTATCATAAAACCTGAACCCCAAACAAAGCTCCTAGGAGTGATCATTGATGATGAACTTAAGTTTAACCCTCACATACTTCACTGTATCAAAAAAAAACCACCAGAAACTATGATTACTATATCGCAATAAAAAGTTCCTTAATGTAAATGCTAGACTCACCCTGGCTCAAGCCTTCCTCCTTCCCTCCCTTTTTTATGCAGTCCCTATTCTAACTAACATCCAATCTACTACTATGCTCAAACTACAACAGGCATACCGCAAGATGGCTTGATTTATTACAGACTCTCCTTACAGGTCTCACCACTGCCTAGCCCTAAATGCCCTTCAGTGGCTTGAACTCCCCCTAAAACTTCTACTACTACAATTCCAAATATTACACACTATTATATACAAGCCTTCTTCTTGCCCTGCTCTATCCACCCTGATATCTCACTACTCCCCTTCCAGGACCCTATGTAGCTCTAACCAGCAACTTTTAGATCCTTCCCATCCAAAAAGAAATGTTGGGAAACTTCTCTATAAATGCTCTGTTGTCCAAGCCTGGAACAAATTCCCTATACACATCCGCTCCATTTCCCACTCTCTATACTTTAAAAAAGAACAGTATCTTCTCAACACTATGACTTACCCCTTCCATGACCCAACCTAGGTTAATAACCATTCCTATCTCCACTATATGTTAAAATGTTCCAAATGATTTCTACCTGACTTTGGATAGTTTGTTTAATAGATTAGGCACTTTGTATTCAGTGTTAAATTTCAAGCTTACTTTACTCCCTTCTGTATACCCTACCCTCTACTATACTGAAGTACAAATATTTTTAATTGTACAGTAATTTTTAATTAATATTCTTGTTTGAGATTCATGTTTATTGCATTATTTTTTTGTAACCTGGAGCTTTTCTTCTCGGGTCTCCACTGAAAATGGGCTATTTAATACATACCTCTCAACTGTATAGATTTTCACAGAATGTCCAGATTTTAGGCTCATATTTTTGGCCTGTTCCTCTTTTTTCCTGGCAAATCACTGGGATGATCTCAGGACTGAAGTCACTAAATAATGACATGCATTTGAGTTTCAGACTTCAAATCCTTCAGAAAATGTATATTAAAACAAATACTGTTACTGTAGCAACTTTCTAAGTTTATAAGAGCAATATTTAAAATATGCCCTTATTTATACCCACATTTTGTCAAGCTTTGTCCAGATTTTTTGCATTAACAGGTTGAGAGGTATGGGCTATTATCCCTGTTGGACTAACCCAGTTAACAAATGTCAATAAAAATAAATAAATAATACCTGACAAACCCAGAAAGGGACATTATGGTGTTGTGAAACATTTTGAGACAGTTTCAAATCTTTACAGGATACAATATTAATAAAACTAAAGCAAAGGCAATAGAGGTAAATTATGTATCCACACACAATTTGGTTCAGCAATTTCCATATTTATGGGAACATGGTAAAATTAAGTATTTAGGAGTATGGATTAAAAATTACTCTGATGTGGCAGCTAAGGATATGTGAGAATAGATTAAACAAAATAAAATAAAACACTGCTTATTTTAACTCAGGAGTTTTGCTGCTATCTGTGTATAAAGTTTTATTGCTCTGTATGTTCTTGTCTACTATACTGTACTTGTAACTTATGCAAAAAAAATGTTACCTGTATAAAGATTGCACATGTCTGTATGTACTTTTAACTCATGTAAAAAAATGTTATGTTTCTTGTATAAAGATTACACGTCTATATGTAAATGGAGCTTTTCTCCCAGGGCCTCCACTGAAAATGGGTTCTTTCTCACCCAGTCGGACTTTCCCAGTAAACAAATGTAAACAAATGTCAAATAAATAAAACTGTAAAAACTAAAAGAAAAATCTAGCCATGCTAGAGTTTCCATTCCGTGATTCCTTAAACCTCTCGGATTAGAGGCACACAGGATATATGCAAATGACCCCATAAGGACATCAGGTGTTTCAGCTATATTGCAGTTCTGAATGCCCATGACTTTTTTTTCTTTTTAAGTCGGTTATGGACAAATTCAGGCCAATAAAACCAAACCCCACTAGCTGTAGGCATGCATGTTTCAGCCTTCTTATGGCTTCACCCCCCCTGTCCCCACCAGACATACCCCAAAGCATACTTGTCACCAGTCCTCTACCTAGTATCGCCAAATAGCAGGTCATAACCTTACTCTCCATGACCAAAAACACAGCCTTTGTGGGACTGGGTAACATCCCAGGCTGCCTACTAAATAGTCTAAAACAGGACCTTGCGGAACCACTTGGCACTGTCTTCAACCACAGTCTAAGTACTGGCATTGTCCCAGCAGAGTGGAAAACAGCAACTGTAATTCCCCTGCACAAAGGGGGTCCATCAACTGACCTTGGAACTGTAGACCCATAAGCCTAACCAGCCTTATCTTCAAGACCATGAAGAGAATCATCATGGACCTTATTAACAAAGACATAGGTGAACTTCAAACTCTTGACCTGATACAGTTTGACTTCATTAAGAGTAGATAATACTTATTAAACCTGGTGGACTTCTTCAAAGCCCTGGATGAAGGTGAAACAGTACATACAGTGTATCTTGACTTAGCAAAGGCTTTTAATGCAATCTCCCACTCAGTCATCATTGAGAAACTTACCCAACTGGGAATTAACCCATATGTCACTAGATGCATAGCCAACTTGCTCACCGACAGAATACTTGCAGTCAAAGTTGGGGATTCCATTGCTACCAACAAACCAGTTACCAGTGGTGTACCACAATGATCTGTGCAGGGCCTCCTGCTGTTTGGAATCTATTTGTCAGAAGTCCAGGTGAAAATAAATGGCATGGGGCTTACCAAGTTTGCCAATGACTGAAAACTGGGTGCAATCATTGAGTCCCCCAATGATGTTAACATACTACAAAAAGGGCTTACACCAACAAATGATTGGTGCCAAAGTCACAGACTTAAACTAAATGCAAAATAATGCATTGTCATCCCTTTTGGCAAAGGGGAAGTCCCTGCAATTTACTATATTAACAGCACAGCCCTTAGCTCAAACTCTGTGGTGAAAGATTTGGGAACACAGGGTGATAGCAGCCTTAAATTCAATCACCATGTGTCCACAGCAATAAGGAAGACCTTCTGTGTTACACATCTCATAAGTAAGGGCATCACATCTACAGCTAAGGATGTTATAATTCCCCTGTACTCATCCCTCATCAGACCACTTATAGAGTACAATGCTCCCATCTGTATGTACCTCAGCAGACACCTGCAGCAGCTGGAGAAACCTCTGAGGTTTCTCACCAAGAAAATTCAGGACCTTAAACAGATGACCTACATGAACATACTGAAGGCCCTGTCACTGTACCCTGTATCATATAAGCTGCTGAAAGGTGACTTGTGCCTGGCCTACAGAGCAGTCTCGGTCCTGCCCTAATGGAAATGCTGCACATCTGCAAGTCAAATGAGACACAATTCACTCACTCTAGTGATCTTAACCTAGCCTGTGACATTAACAGGACATGCTGGAAAAGAAGATATGTCTCCCAGAGATTGCCACTCATCTGGAACAAACTCCCGATTCAGAACAGAGCTCCTCAATGACCCTATTTAAGCATAACTTAGACAACTCAATGGGATACAGTAAATTTACCTCAGTGGTGTCACCTATGTTCATCTTGGATAAGGGCAGTTGATACTGATCATAGACTTGTGCTGCAAATATAGACCATATAACTTGGTCAATAAGGTAAACAGGGGTATAACATGGCTAGTTTTATAAAGGCTCTAGGGCCAAATGCCTAGTAACCTCCTATGAAACTATGAACCTATTTGAGGGAGTTCCACTTGCTACTGCAAAGCATACAGAGTATGTGGTTCAACAGTAGTCACTTCTGAGGTGGTGAGCCATAATGTTTCAAGATCCCATGCTCAAGCGCCACAATGCAACTTCATTAAAGTGAAGCTTTTACCCATTCCCTAAAGGGATAATGTCTCCTTCTGTTCTCTGATCTTCACACCTCTTTTCCTGAAGTATTGTCCTAACTCCAGCTTAATTTTAAGGCCACCATATACAATCTACAATGATCCTCATTAGACCCTGTTAACCTTTCTGCCTCCACCCTGTACCTCACTGCTTCAGAAAGGCTTTTCCCTTCAGGTACTTATGAGCAATTTAACAACCACCCCCCTTACTAATTATTTTATAACAAACATAATTTTCCATGTGTGAGCTGTTAGGTGTAAAACATTTCCATCATTATTTAAATAAAGTCAGACCTTAACAGTACACCATTTTGTTTACAAACAATGATAACTTTCCAGTACATTAAACCAAACCAGAGTACTGACTGCAGTATTGTTAACTTATGTCTAACTAATTAAGTGCCACATAGTGTATTTCGGCAAAATGCTAGAAACATCAAGAAGAACCAAAGATTGGCTATGCAAGTGCCAAGAATGCTTGTGTGGTAAGACCTGCAGTTGTAAATACTTTTATCTGATGAAAACTGCACGGCACAATGTATCTGCAAAACCACAATTGCAGCTTTGTTTACCGTTCAGAAAACTGGATTAAAGGTATTGAGCTGCTAGGAGGGGTCCAAATGATAGATACAGTGAAGTTCTGGGGCTTTGGGATTTGAGGTTTGGAGACATACTAGAGGTATTATAGCTGTTTACTTCACAAAAAAGGATAAACTGTGATAAAGGATATGATCCAAATGGCTGGAGTTCTACAAGGTCAAATTATAATAATTCAGTTACAGAAGAAACATGGGGGAGAGGATAAACAAGAAAACAGGGCAATTGCAATGCAAATGATGAGAGGGTTTTGTTTTACTGCAAGTGTTGACTGTTGAAATATAGCATACAGAAAAATAGAGTCTCAAAGTATTTTGCACTATAACTGATAAATTCATGTTAATTTCCCTCAACAAATCATGCCTGCAATTTGCTAGGAGGGAGATGATAGGTTTTCCATTCAATATGCTCAAGGGTGCTTTTATATGGGAATATTTTTTTCTCCTACTGACCAGCTTTAAATTTAACAGTTTCAACACCATAACTGTCGCAGCAATCTATATTCATCCTGGTGATAATATTAACATACTTGAGAACATCTTATCTCACCTCTCACATACCATCCACAATGAAATAATTATACTGGGAGATGTAAATATTGATTGGCTTACAATACAAGCTCCCAAGACTACTTCCTGTATAAACCTACATGAGTTTGAGCAGCTAATCACAACCCCAACCTACATTAATAAATCTCACCTACATAGCTCTCTTCTTGACTAGATAATGGTCTCCCACCCTCAAAACTATCATAACTCCCAAACCCTTCCAAATGCCCTCAGTGACCACTGCCCTATAACAGTTACCAGACATACTCCCCACCTTACCAAACCTAACAAATTTATTACCACCTGCTCACTTTCTCATTTCTGTCCTAACTCCTTTATTCACCAACTCTCCAAAATTAACTGGTCTTACCTCACCACTCTTCCTTTAGATGAAGCTGCCCACTCCTTCAACACTACATTCCTAAACATTCTTAACTCCCTTGCTCCTCTTCGCATGATTAGAATCAAATCTAATACTGCTCCCTGGCTCACTAAATCTAGCATAGCCCTCATGAAAGACCGGGATAAGATTTGGAAAATGTGGACTAAAACTAGGACCCCATCTCTTCTTCAGAAATATAAAGAACTCAGAAATAAAATGAAAAAAAATCATCCATTATGACAAAATAAACTTCTATGCCAATCCTCCCTCTGCTCTTAAATCAGACCCAAAGAAATTCTGGAGCTCTATTAAACAGACTCTTCATCCAGGAACCACTTCCTCTTCTAACCCATGTCCCAGTGCAGCACCTGAAGACATAGCCAACAGATTTAACAATCATTTTATAAACTCAGTAACCTCCATAATAAATGCTCTCCCCCCAGAAACAACACTAGCACCCCCACAAACTCTATACCTCTTCCAAACCATCCCAACTCCTTCTCTCTATAAGCAGTATCAACTAACTATGTAAAGTCATTACTGTCTAAACTTCAACCTTGCTCCCCGTCTGCTGACAAGCTACCCTATTACTTCCTGCAGATTGCCTCTCAACCTCTTGCCTATCCTGTATCCATCTTAATCAACCAATCCATTTCTGAATCCTATGTCCCCACTATATCGAAGAATTTCTTTACTCTACCCATTCACAAAGGGGGCAACTCCTCAGACATATCCAACTTCAGATCGAATGCCATACCCTCTCCACTCTCAAAAATCCTAGAGAAATGCGTTCACAAGCAGGTAAAACCTTCTCACACCCACACAGCATGGTTTTCAACCCAAGCATAGTAAAACTACTGCACTCATATCATTCATCAACATAGTCTCTCTAGCTCATGAAACTTGTCTCATGGCTATTCCTTGACCTTTCTAAAGCCTTTGACACTGTCTCTCACCCACTCCTTCTAGATAAACTCACTAACTTACATTTCTCTCCCCCTACTATCTCCTGGTGTTTCAGCTATCTTTCTACCCACCAGCAATCAGTTAAATGGCTCTCTGCACTATCCTCCCCTCTCACTGTACAAATGGTAGTCCCCAAAAGGTCCATACTTGGACCATTACTCTTTAATATTTTCACCAACTTGCTTTACTCCTCATGTCCCCAGTCATCTCTTGTGCAATATGCTGATGACTCAGCTGTTATAACCATTGCTGACAACCCAACTGACCTCCACTCAACTACCCAGGCATCCTTCCACACCATTGAGACTTGGCTTAGTGATAACAGACTAATACTTAATCTAAAAAAACTAAGCTCCTACTCTTCCTCCCTAAAAACATCACCACACTCAAAAGTACATTTACCATCTTATCCTGCAACAACACTATCATCTCAGCTGACTCTAGTACTAAACTGCTAGGTGCTACAATAGATGATCAGCTTAAGTTTGATCTCCATATTACCAACTCAGTAAAAAGAACTCATCAGAAACTTGGACACCTTTTCCTTAGTAAGAAATACTTAACTAACACTGCCAAAATAACTCTATCCCAGGCTTTATTACTCACAACACTCCTGTATAGCTGCCACATATTCGCAAACCTAAATTCTGCACTAACTTCCAAGCTTGAAACTACCTGTAATAAGATCGCCAGATTTGCAGCTAACCAAACCTACAAGTCACACCACTGCTTAGCACTACAGCAACTAGACTGGCTAGAATTCCATCAGCTGCTCCAACTATACCAACTACAAATCATCCACTCTATCCTCTATCTACCCTCCTTCTGCCCCAGCCTCTCCACTATCACATCCAAATATTCCCCTGCTAGGATGCTACGCAGCTCAAATCAAGAATTATTAGACATCTACAAACCCAAAACCAAAATAGGCTGCCTTCTCTATAACTATAACCCAGCTACATCCTGGAACGAACTCCTCTTAGAAATAAAATCCCTCCAACATAACAAAAGTTTCAAATTAACCACAAGGAAATACCTAAAAACAAAATGGTCTTGCCACTGTAGCCAACCACCCTGAAACTACCATCCTTTCACCTATTTCACTACCTCACTTTTAATGTATCTCTAATACTATTCCCCTGCCTCTTCTACCTCTTCCCTTCCTCTATCTCCAACCACTCTTAATTCTTACAGTCTCAAAACAACCTACCTGTCTAGTCTGTCTCCTATACTCTACCTCCCCTACATCTCATACTAGCCATATTTACTTTTTTTTTTCTTGTTTCCAAACTCCTATACAACTAGATCCTACACACTTTAAATAAGCACCTGCCTAACTATTAACTCATTTTTCTCTAAGCAGCTTAAATAATATTGTAACTAGTCACATTTTCTTCTGATAATTGTTTAAAACCTTGTTTGTAACAACTCACATACTTGTCTGCCAATTGTTAATATTCTGTATAATTGAATTGCCTGAGGAGCTTTTTTTCTCTCCAGGTCTCTGCTTGGAAGATCCTATAGCTGATTGTTACTACTATGTTACTAAAATTTAATAAATTGTTTTCTAGTCCTGAGGAGCTTTTCTCCCCGAGTCTCTGCTGAAAATGAGCCAAAAGCTCAGCCAGACTAACCCGGTTAACAAATGTAAAATAAATAAATAAATAAATGAATAATATTTTTTACACACTCATAAAGTACTGTATAGTAATGCAGAACCCTTATTAATTAGGATAAATACTTTGTCATTTTCATAAACAAAATACACCACTCCTTGTCAGAATTCAGTTAGTGTAATTATTTATTCTTCCCCAAATATTAAGCTTTATGAGTCACTTGCCTCATATACAGTTTATGAAATAACTGGACAGATTAAAAAAAAAAACATAATGGACTTTATCTGGAATTCTGCACAGCAAGAATAGCCATGCAAAAATCTCACATGACCCAGAAACCAAGGATGCCTAGAAATACCGAGATTAAGGGTCTATTTGAAGTCAAAGGTTATGGCATAGCACTTTACAGCATGGTTCACAACTAACAAATCTACCATGAGTGTGAGAAACAAATCCTACTGTTGGAAACTCCTGCTGTTCTGGCTGCAGTGTGATTCTCAAACAATCTGGAAATATATCGCTGCTTGATAAGTATATTTCTTGGCATTTTAACCTTTCAGAGTTCTGCATTGTCTTCATTTTGCCTGACTGAATTATTTTATATATTTTCTGGCATTGTTTTCTGTTTCTCATCTGTCCTGAAACTGTTCCCCCCCCACCCTATTCTAGTGGAGGTGTTATAGTTGGTGGATTTGCAGTTGCCCACCCCCACTGTAAATTTGATCTGGGACACCCCTCCCAGTCTGATGTTCACTCTACTTGATACAGAGAGAACATTTGAGAAGGCCAACCCACTTAAGTTTTTAACCTTGAATTTTTATTCTGCCCCTTCTTCGTCTCTCCTTGCACCTTACTAAAAAAAAATATTGCACTTTATTTTGCATTTGCCTCTTCTTAAAAGTGCTCAGTTGTATTTATTCTGCTCCATTTATTACTGCTTGGTAGTAGCCTGATTAAATTGTAACTGTTATGCTAAGCCTTTTGGTTTAAGCACTTGGGCTTCAGACCAGCTGTTTTACATTAAGAAGGTTTGTGGTCTGCACTGTTGTGGCAGGACAGGTAGCTTACATTCTTCTAAGTTGAGAATTGCTGATTGAAGGCTCAGTGTTTGTTATTCTGAAAGTGTATTAGTTCTGGTTAAATCACTTGGGCTTCAGGCCAGTTATTTTTCATTAAGAAGGTTTATGGTCTGCAATCTTGTGGGAGGAGAGGCTAGATTCTGCCCTTCTGAGCTGGGAATTTCTGGTTAAAGGCTTATTGTGCCTGCTTATTTAAACTGTTTCTTTCTGAAATTGGTATGCCTTGGTTGCTGTAGCATAGACTAGATTCAGGCATCCTGAATCTAGTTTTGTTTGTATAACTTGAGCACTAATCCAGGCCATCTCTTTTGGAGAAGGTTCCCCTGCACCCTAGCGACAAGAGTGTGCAGTTAGAATTTCTCTGATTGAAGACTGCTAGAACAGGGCTCAGTTTTGAGTTTTTTTACTGGTTAATTGGGTAATTTGTTTTAATCAGTTTGCTCATTTTCTATGGTTATATAAAAAATTGCACTTTATTCATCTGCTTTTACTGTGTTTGTATTTCTTCCTATTTTATTACTTTATTTTGCTTTTGCTACTTGTTCTTAAAAGTGTTCAATTGCATTTATTCTAAGCCTTTGGTTGAAGCACTTGTGCTTCAGGCCAGTTGTTTTACATTAAGGTTTATGGTCTGCACTGTTGTGCAGGACAGGTGCTTTGTGCCAGTTATTTTACATTAAGAAGGTGTGGTCTGCACTCTTGTGGGTGGAGAAGGTAGATTCTGCCCTTCTGAGCTGGGAGTTTCTGGTTAAAGGCTTATTGTGCCTGCTTATTTGAACTGTTTCTTTCTGAAATTGGTACACCTTGTTTGTTGTAGCATAGACTAAATTCAGACCTGCTGAATCTAGCTTTGTTTCTATAACTTGAGCACTAATCCAGACAATCTTTTTTTGGAGAAGGTTCCCCTGCACCCTAGTGGCAGGAGTGTGCAGTTAAAACTTGTCTGATCGAAGACTGCTGGAACAAGGCTCAGTTTTTAGCTTTTGATTAGTTAATTGGTTAAATTGTTTAAATCAGTTTGCTCATTTGCTACTGTTACATTAAAAAGATGCACTTAATGCATCTCCGCTTAGCTAGGGTTAAACTATTCCCGGTGCCATAAAGTCTGCTCTTCAAATTTTGCCTTACAACTAGCCAATTTTTTTAGTTTTAGTACTAAAATATGTTTCTTTGAGCTCAGCACTTGTTCAGAAATTGTAAGCACTAAATAAGCTACAAATTACTACAGCACTCAACTTTCCTCACTTATCTAGAGGAAAATAGCTTTTAGTACTTAATAAATAAGCACCTATCCAGGCATGTCTAAGGGTCAGTTCCCTGTGTTTTCTCCTGTCTACCTGATGAATCTGGGCATCTTGGGGCAATGCAGCAATTGCCTCATGTACACAGACAACCCTCTCCTCCTACCACCCAACACTACAACCTGTGAGAGATGCACTTATATAGCCAAACTGGAAGCAAAGCTCTCTTCACCCAAGACTGGACTAGACAGTCAAGAGGAGAAGGTAAACACTTGCACCACACCACATGCATCACATAGTCCCTCAAAACCTACACCACCAAAACACACATAGAAACATGAAACACCCACCTACATTCGCAGAGGCTCTCAATAAAAATCTGCTCAAGCAACAGAGACCTCCAAAGCAGAAACGCAAGTGACTTCCACCTCCCAACACAACCCAAATGACACATAGCCCACAAACTCAGTGTGCCACTCAACCACAGCCCATAATGCATAACAACATACCCAACACTCTAGTCATAGGTGACTCTATAGTCAGGCACATTGATGTTCGACTCACCAGGCTAAACAAGGAGAAAGTTACTGTCAGCTGCTTGTCAGGTGCCAGGATTCACCACATAATGCACTCACTCAGGTCACTCCACAACAAGTACAAATATGACTCTGTCATTGTCATGTTGATGTGAATGACCTGAGATGTACCTCCCTGGACTACGTGAAAAGTGACATGGAGGAGCTCTCCGATCTTGTAGCCCAGGCAGGTATGACCCTAGCCCTGAGTAGCATCCTGTCATCACCCAGAATGATACCACAGTACAAGGACAAAATGATTGACTTCAACAATTGGCTAAGCTTCTGGTGTCACTCTAAGGGGATCCAGTATCTGTCTGCCTGGGATGACATGACTGACATACCACAATGCTTTGCCAGAGATGGCCTGCACCTGTCACCCTTGGGATTCTGGATACTGGCTAAGGCTCTTGCCACCCCTATAGTGCCTTTTTTAGGCAAGGTGCAAATGACAAATTCACCACCTTAACAGGTACAAGCAAGCAAAATCTGAGGTTAATGCTACTCAATGCTAGAAGTCTAAACCTCAAAATGCATTCACTTGAGGCAGTCCTTAAAATGGAGAACATCGACATCTGTGCAGTGACAGAGATGCATTACCAGGCTATAATTCATACCACACCTTTTGGCCACCTAACCTGGACCGAAACACTAAAGGCAGAGGCATGTCCATATTCATTAAGGATATCCACACCTCCAGGCTAGTTGCTCAGCACAATGCATCCAAAATCATATAAGTGCAACTAACTATGGGCAAGACTGCAATCCAAACTGTAACTTGCTACAGATCCCCCACCATGCCCCAGGATTCCCACTCCTCATTTCTTGATGCACTGGAAAATATTAGGGTACAACCCAACACCCTAATAATGGGCAATTTGAACTACCCCACCATTAAGTGGGGAAACTGCTCATGTACCAACTCTTTTGCTCAGTGTTTTCTGGAATTCATAAATTCCAATGCCTTGGATCAACTTATGCACACCTCCACCAGGAGCAGCAATATCCTAGACCTGGTCATTACCAACATGGGTGACCGGTGTTCCACACCAGAGGTCAATTCCTCATTGGTCAGATCCAACCACAAGCTAATCACCTTAGACATCCACATCCTGCCCCACCCCCATTAGGGAAACCACCATAAAACTTTTCTCCAAAGCCAACTTCACGCTTCTTAAGACAGAAGTGGCAAACTTCACGACACCCATGCAGACGGACAATAGAGGTACAACTACTGAATCCTACACAAATACACTTTATAAGCACTTGCACGAGTGCATGGATCATGCTATCCCTAACAGAACCAAGATGCTATCCTCCAAAAAAAGGAAGCCAATCTGGTGGTCCCCTGCCATAAACAAACTCTACAACAGAAGAAAGAAACTGTTGCAAAAAAGAGTAAAATCCCATGATTGGAGGAACTCCCTGGTCAGCCTCAGTAAGAAGCTGAGATCCCTCATAAAATCATCCAAAGTTAGTTACGAAAACAAAATCACCACTGATTCTAAAGACAACCGCAAAGCATTCTATAGCTATGTCAAGAATCTCAATGGCAACACTCAGATCTGCTCTGTGTTACAGCAGAATGACACTAAATATACAGAACCAACTGATATTGCCAACATCCTGGCAGATAGGTTCAGTGCTAACTTTACCCCCCTCTCACCCACTAAAGGGCAAATTTCTATACCGAAAGAATGCAAAGTTCCTGTAATCATGGCTGCACAGGTAAAAAACACACTCTACAAACCCAAGAACACAGCATCCATGGGAACTGACAACATCCCAGGCTGCGTTCGACATGAGCTGCAGAATGAACTAGCACCCCAACTAAGCACCATGTTGAATCATAGCCTCACCTCAGGCTTTGTGCCCACTGAATGGCGCACAGCAACAGTTATCCCACTCCACAAAGGGGGAGCTACCATGGACCCCAGGAACTACCGCCCCATTAGACTAACGAGCCTGGTCTGCAAGGCCATGGAACGTATCATCATGGATCTTATACACAAAGACATTGGTAATCTCCAAACTCTGGACCCCACTCAGTTCGGGTTTGTAAAAGGCAGATCATGTCTCCTAAACCTGAAAGACTTCTTTGAAGCAGTCACCAAAGCTGTAGACAAGGGTAAGGTGATTCACACAGCCTATCTAGATCTCAGCAAGGCTTTTGACACCACCCCCCACTCTGGAATTATAGATAAACTCAATAAACTATGTATAAATCCCTATTTCACAAGATGGGTTGCCAACTGGCTCACTGACAGAACCCACACTGTGAAAGTAGCAGACTCCAAATCCGAATTTAGACCAGTGACAAGTGGAGTACCACAGGGTTCAGTCCTGGGTCCTCTCCTTTTTGGTATCTACTTTTCTGAAGTACAGGCTAACACAGAAGGTCTTTGGCTAATGAAGTTCGCAGATGAAAGCAAAGTAGAAGCCATAATCGAAACTCCTAATGATGTAGACATCCTACAAAAGGGCCTCACAGAGACAGATGCCTGGTGTCAAGCCATGGCCTCAATCTCAATGCCAAAAAGTGCATTGTCATCCCCTTTGGTAAAAACTCTGTACCCATGAGCTACCACTGAGGTGGTAGTCTACTTAACACCGAAAGTATAAGAGACCTTGGGACAGTAGTCTCTCCTTTGATAATCACATCGACACAGTAGTCAGGAAATCATTCTACGTGGCACACCTCATCACAAAAGGTTTCTCATCCAGGAAAAAAGAGGCCATTGTTCCCCTCTACTTGTCACTCATTAGACCCATTATAGAGTACAACACCCCTTTTGTTATGTACCTCACAAGACATCTACAACAACTGGAAAGGCCACAGAAATACCTCACAAAGAGGATTACTGGCCTCAAACAGATGCCCTCCACAGAGCTCCTCAAATAACTCCAGCTTTACTCTGTCACATATCGCCTACTCAGAGGCGATCTCTGCCTAACATACAAAGTAATGTCAAACCCAGAGCTGTTGGACATGCTCCACTTAAAGAAATTCCAATCCCTCTGAGTTACATGCTCTAGGGACCTAAACCTTGTCACTACAATAAACAGAACATGCTGGAGGGATAGATTCCTGTCCCAGAGGCTTCCCATACTCTGGAACAAACTACCTATCTGTATCAAACAAAGCTCCTCACCAGCACTCTTCAAGAAAAATCTTGATGATTGGATGGGAAATAGGGAATTTACCCCAGGGATCACCTCTGTGGCTCTGCTCAACAGGGAGACAGAAAAATAATTTTCCTGGATGGAAAAAGCCATGGTACCTTTTTGGCTAGGCTTATATAGGCCCTAGGGCCAATAGCCTAGTACCTACCTATGAACCTATGAACCTATGAAAGGAATCTCTGGAAAACAATGGATGAAAACAAAACATGGCATTTAGGGTGGTTTGACACATGGATAGAAAAATATCATGGGTCACCTAAAAACAGGACATAATGTTTTACCAGAATCTGGAATTCAGCAATGGTAAAAACAGTGGGATATCCAATTTTCTGGAAACAATAAATTAAAGGAGGGCAAGTGTAATTATTAGACATTTGACATCTGGAATACAAGGATATTCCTGCACTTGAAACACTATACACCACAATAAGAGGTAATACCAGGCTTAGATGGCAATGTCTACAACTGAATTGTATTAGGCTACATACATGAGAACAATTAGAGATAATAATTAGACCAAATACTCCACACACCCACTAAAGGAGCAAAGATACTGGACCTGGTCCTCACTAACATGGGAGAATGATGCCCCCCTCTTAAGTATAATGTCATGTCTGGTAAGGTCAAACCATAAAGCTGTTTCCTCTGAAATAAAAATAAAACCTATGACCTCAGCTGGCCCTGTAGCATTTAGGAACTATTATACTTCCTATTATTAAGTGACACCCTGTCAAACTTTCAAACCCCCCCAAATAAAATGGAGAACACAGTTGTCTATTCAGAATTGTTCACAGATGCTCTATATAATCATGTTAATAAATGCATAGGGACAGCTGTGCCTATCAGAAATAAGCTCAAAAGAAACTCAAGAAACAAGCCATTCTTGTGGAATCCAAAAGTCAATAGATTGTACAACATAAGAAAGAAAACAATAGCAAAAGTCAGGAAATACAACACCCAACAGGATAAAAACTCTCTCGTCAATCTAAACAAACAACTGAGAGAGCACATCAGGTCTACCAAATCCAATTTCAAAGTAAAAATAGCCTCCCAGACCAAGGGCAACCACAAGGTTTCGTTGGCTATGTCCGTAACCTCAAAAGTTGTACACAGCAACATTCAGAGCTAATTGTGAATACAGCCTCCTACACTGAGCTAGAAGATAGAGCAAATCTTCTGGCTTATAAATTTAGTTTTCTTTTTACCCCTATTATTAGAGATAATAATTGGACCAGCTAGTCCACACACCCACTAGGGGGAGCAAACATACTGGACCTGGTCCTCATTAACATGGGTTGAGAGCTGCTCCCCCAACCCCCAGTGTAATGTCCTCTCTGGTAAAGTCAGACCATAAAGCCATTTCTTTTCAAATAAAAATAAAAATAAAACCCATGATCCCAGCTAATTGGCTCTATTCTAAGGCAAACTTGCTATTATTAACCCAGTAGCATTTAGGAACTATTCTAAGACAAACTTTCTATTATAATGGGTCGGGGGGTTGGCATAATGGTTAAGTTGTTTACCTCACAGATGTCCTCAGTAATTTCACCATTTGGCCATGGCAGTAGGAAGAAATGTGCAAAACATTAGCCATTTCCATCAGATTGTGAAGTTATGCTGAATGCAGTTGTGCGCATTGCATATTTTGATTACTGATGCATGGTAATAATTATATGACTCTGAATTTTGCATGATGGCGCATGTGTGTAAAAGCATGTCAAGCTACCAAATTTCACAGTGCCATTCCATACATCACTGCAAAATAAATGACATATGTACAACTTACCAAATAATCACTCCATTAAAACATATCATGACAAAATCCAAAGGGCAATGAGGGGGCAATAGAGTGTCCAGCCAAGATAGCTGCCTAGCCCCAACTGTTCTGACAAGGCCTGCAAACCTTTAAATAAAAGCAATGTTCTGATAACTGGGCAGAAACTAAAGGAGGAACAGATGTCTGCTTTTAAAGCTGCAAATAAGGAGGGCGTTTTGTTTGAAAAGGTAATCACAGTAGGCTGTGCTGGAGCTCCTTGATACAAATAATAGAACTGCATACAGAAATATTATCCTAACTAACAATCCCCATACAAATCCTTTGGTTACCTCCCTACTAACATCCCTCCTCCCATTGTATAGATTCCCATGATACTCAAGATGCAAATGGGTTTATGATGCATGGCTAAGCATGTAAGGGCCCTAGTGGTTGTTAGCCTAGTATGAACTTATAAACATATGAAGTGGAAAGGCTACAAGGAAAGATGCAAGATCTGGAAGAAATTAAGGCAGCAATTAAAGATGAGCTGAAGGAACAGATTCACAGATTATAAGAGCTAACAGACAATAAAGAGACAGAGAGAAAAGATGGATGATCTTGTAAATTGTACAATACAAATAGGGTGGGCAACAGTGAATTGGAGCAGTTTATAATGCAGCTATTACAGGGGAGATTTGTGATACTAGAAAATCAGGATACAATAACAGAGACAATACACAGAGTGAGATGGCAGCAAACAGCAGCAGAAATTAGACCTAAGTATGTTTTGCCAGGTTTTCATTCTCTTGCAGTGAAAAATAAAATAGTAAGACAAGAAAAATTACTTAAAGTTATCCCATTTGCTGAGATGTTCACAAAACTGGTCATGGATTATTCAGAAGCAGTCTCTAGGAGAAGGTGAGCTATACTCAATGTATTAAATGAGCTAAGTATAAATGGAGCAGATACATGGTTGAAATTCTCGGAAATTTCTGGAAATACAGCAGGAAGGGGAGTGGTTCAGGTTACACAATATAGAAGACGTTCAAAGTTTAAACAAAAGTGTCACAGACAGGTAAGCAACATGGGCAGTAAAAAATCCAAATCGCCTGCAAAACATGGACAGGAGGAGCAACTGGAAGGACATGCAACACTGGATGCTGAAACCCCTGCAAAAAAGAAGGCAAGACCAGGAAGTGCAGAGGGGTCACATGTCAGTGGAAGAGATGGGAGATCACAAATGCAATTGCAATATAAGAAAAGAGACACAATGGTGGAGGGAAACAAGAGAAAGAGTTATATCGAAGGCAGAAGAATTAGAAGTCCCTCACAAGAAAACCCATCCCATCTGGGGTGATATAATCAGGGTTGGATGGTGGCCTAATGGCTAAGGTGTTTGCCTTACAAACACAAGGTGCAGGGTTTGAGTCTCACAAGGAATAATTGGCTAGGCTTAAAATGACCCACAAGGGCAGTTAGCCTAGTACTAATCTATGAACCTATGAACTTAATCAGAAAAAAAGAGAAAGAATCAGAAGCAGAACTAGACAAGGGAGAGCTTTTAGGAGATGGAAGGATGGTGCAATGGATGCTTCAGGTGAATCAGAAGTGAAGTGCTGGACAACTGTGGAAGTAAATAAGCTGGATGGAAGCATTTTTGATGGATAGAAGAGTTGAACAGGTGGTAGGGAGAAATGCAGTCAGAATGAGCATGATTGCAGAAGAAGAGAAGCAATAAGGAAGTGGAAGGAACAGAAAAGGCAGAACCAGAGCTGGCTCATCTAGTGCCTGATTTTGTTCCCTGATCTAGTACTCTTCAGCTAAGGAGTAAGGGAGAGTATTTGGCATAATGGTTAAAGTCTTTACCTTACAGGCACAAGGTGGAGGGTTTTATTCTGAACTTAGGTTATTGGCTAGGCTTAAAATGGCCCTTCAAGACAGTTAGCCAAGTATTCACCTATAAACCTGTATGTACACGAGGTCTATTTCTGTGCACCCTTCGACTCTAAGTTGAGGGGGAAAAATAAATAAAAGATCCTCTGCTTCATAACTACAACAGAAAAATATTGCACTGTTAAAAACTGCAGCAAACTGCTTGCTGCAACTAATATCATACACAAACCACTGAAGTGCTTCAGTCCTGACTGCAAAAATAGTATCAGTATTTATTTCCATGCTGGCATTCAGAAATGCTACTGAAACAGAAATGGATGAAGACACTGTATCTGCCAATCATGCCCAATAATACCTTGAGCCTGGGGGAGCATAGGAACAAGCCTCCAAGGTAATATAAGGTACGTGCCACCAAAAAACATAATGTTCAGCACAAAGGGTAGGCCGAGAGGAAGGGATAAGAAGGATGGCAGCAAAAAGAAAAGCAGAGAGTGCAGAAATAAACAAGGAAAATATTGATAATCGTGTGGAACCCTAGGAGTCAGATCCTATCAGAAGAAGGTGGATACAGGAAAAGCTAAGGAGAATGGAGAAGACATTCCCCAGGATTCATAAAGCTTGCACCAGGTGCAGGCGTAGCTTCGGCATTCTAACACCAAATATGGCCACCGAGCGATCCAGGTACGAGCTGCTCCCACATACGCCCACACAACTCCTGGTCCCTGTATGTTAATTACCCCATGTGTAGCAGTGTAGCATGCAAATTAAGGTATGTAGCAATTCAGGAAGTGGTGCAGGTGTAGTGTAAGCATGCAGAAATGTAAACCGTAGAAAATGGTTTACATTTTTGAAAACATAAAATCAGAGCCATGACAGCCGACGAAACACATGTATTATATTGTTAATATATGCCAATGGCTAAATATATAGCCATTGGCATAAAAAACATGTACAAAATATAAAATTAACATTTAGTATATATAGTCGCACTATCGCGATGTGGAAGTGCAGGGCAGCGGTGCGCAAAGGGGATCGCAAGGAATATATAAAAATATAGAATAAAACTGCAATGTAACACATATCACGATTTCCCCATAATAGTTAATGGCAGGCATGATACACCATACTATGGCGCAAGGGTTGCTAAGGGGCTGTGACAGTGTTATGCACGGTAGCTAGGAATTAGTAGGCAATGCCATGTAAATGAGAGGAGTAATAGTGAATCACAGATTCCCCGCTGGTGTAAGGATGGACCTCACAGCATAGCATTATAACACTGAGGTGTGCCCTTGAGCTAAAGATGACATCAAGAGAGGGGTGTGTCGCCATTGCCGTAAGCACATTGGAGCATTGCTAAACCGGTTTGCCCCTAGCTAGGCAAAGCTGCAGGATAGGGATCTGTTGAACTGGCCATAGCTTTGCTTAGCTGAGAGTACACACAGTAATCGAGTATGCATGTGAATGGAGATCAAAATGCGCGTAAACCTGGTAAAAGGGTTTGCGCGGCTCGCACTGCAGCTGAAACAGGAAGGATATAGGAAAGAAATAAGGAAATGCTGCAGCAGGGAAATTGGAGTACAAATGACTAATTAACACCTAGGAGCCTACAGTGCACCATTGACAACAGCTAACAAGGCTGCAAGCAGCTACCTGCATAACAGGAAAGGGGAGGGGCTGTACTGCAAAGAAAACAGTAAAATGTCAAATCAGAACAAAGCCGATTTGCAGTATATCAGCTACAAGACACATTTTGCCATGACTGGGTAGAGAAAGTACAAAACAAGAAAGACAGCAGGTGGATGCATGCCTGATAATGGGAGGGGATCCAGGTTTAAAAGTGAATTAAAGGGCAACAGATTAATCAAGGCAGGCAAGCATATCTCTACAGTAAAGGTCCCACACGTGCAGTACTCATTGTAAAACCTATAATTAGGACACGCTACAGCTGGAATAGCTCATACACACCCAATGACATCAGCAGCATCCATAGCACAATAGTAAGTGTGAAAGGACCTCACACACATTTGTGTATTCCCATAAACTCTGCACCAGTGGTGTATACAGATGAGGAACTTTTAGTATGTATATGTTAGGGGCTGCCATAGCTTTGATCCACCAGCATGTGTTGGAGAGTGAAGGTGGTGTGGAGGATGATGCACACGACCACCTCAGGCACCAGAGGAGGAGGAGAGTGTTCAGACCCAGGGTAACCTACCAGGGGCTACATGATCTGGAGATAGTAGAGCATTACAGGGTGGAAAGGGACATCCTACAGCAACTTGTGGAGCTGTGCCGGCCATGCCTCAGAGCCAGAACAAACAGAGGGGAAACCATCCCAGTGGATATGAAGGTATGTGTAAGCCTGAGAATACTAGCTACAGGTACCTTTCAAAGACCAACTGGGGATATCATGGGGATCTCACAAGCATCAACATCCAGGGTACTACACCAGTTCCTGGATGCCATATTACCACATGCCAATGAGCACATATATTTCCCCCGAACGAAGGAGGAGTTGGCCAGCAATATGTGTCTCTTCCACCATGTGCCAGAATACCCAGAGGTCCTGGGTGCAATAGACTGCATGCACATACACATCAAATCACCACCCAGTGAACAGGGTAGGAGCTACATAAACCGCAAGGGATACCCCTCCATCAACTGCCAGGTCATGTGCAATGCCCAGGGCATTATCATGGATGTGTGTGCTGGCAGCCCTGGAAGCTATCATGACTCTCACATCTGGCATGCCTCACAGCTGTATCAGTTATTTGCCAGGGGGGACATCTCAAATGGCCACCTGGTGGGGGTTGCTGGCTATGCACTGGAACTGTGAATGATGACTCCCATCAGGAATGCAGACACACCCATGCAGGAACACCATAATGAGGCACACGCACAAACCAGAATCATCATAGAGCATGTGTTTGGGATGCTGAAATCACGGTTCCGTTGCTTGGAAATATTTGGTGGAGCCTTGCAGTACTTACCAGGCACGTGTGCCCACATCTTCATAATATGTGCCATGCTACACAATATGATCCTGCGGAAACAGCTGCAGCAGGGACAGAATGGTGAAGGCTCTCACAGCCCACCATCATTGCCAAGGGCCCCACAGGCACAGAGGTACTCAGACCATGAACACCCTGAGCCAGCCCCAGTAGGCAGATGGAGGTGTGCCCAGTATGCCCATGCCTTGGCAAGGAGGGAATGTATAGCACACACACTGACAGTGTAGTCACCTAGGGACTGACACCTTTCTCCACCTGCACACACACACAACTACCTGTAAATTGTCATGTATAGGCAGTCTACTGTATGCATCCAACATAGGCAGCCCTCAACTATTGCAAACACAACTGCCATTGGCACAAGGTAAGTCAACACCTGAACAGTAAATTAAGCCATCAGCATGTGCTGATACTGTATGTATAGGTTCATAGGCAGGTACTTGGCCAACTGCCAGAGGCCATTCATAAGCCCAGCCAAAATGTGTCAGCTTTTCCCACCCCATTGATTAATTAACTGTCCCTCTGTGGAGCAGAGCCAATGGTGGGATCCCTGGGGTGCATCTACTGTTCCCCATCCACTCTTCAAGGTTTCTCTTGCAGAGTGTTAGTGAGGGGCTCTGTATAATGTAGTTAGGGATGTGACAGGAATCTGTCCCTCCAGCATCTTCCAGTTATTGTTGTGGCAAGGTTCAGCTCACTACAGAGTGTGGTTTACTGTGACATGGATTCCCATAGGTGGAGCATATCCATTAAGCCTGAGTTCGACATGGCTGTGTTGGCCAGCAGAGATCATCTCAGGGTAAACAATATGCCACTGAGTAAAGCAGGAGTTTATTCAGTCTGGCTGCATAGGGCATATGTTGGAGGCCAGTAGTCCCCTTGGTGAGGTACATTTGTGGATCTCCCAGCTGTTGGAAGTGTCTTCTGAGGTAAATCCCAAATGGGTTATTATACCCTATGATGGGACTGAAGAGTGATGAGTAAAGGGGCACTATAACCCCAGTATGTCTAGATGGGAACCCTTTAGTAATCAGATGGCCTACATAGAAGTATGTCCTAACTACTTTGGAGATATGATTGTCAAAGGGGAGATCACTATCTACATTAGTCCCCAGATACCCCATTACCTTGTCCATATTAAAGTGGCTGTCACTTATGTGTTAATATGTGGGTGCTTAATATTCCACAATGGAATGACCATGCAGTTAGTGGCACTTGGCAGGAGGCCATGACGTTGACACCCTGTGTCAGTTTCTGTGAGGCCAAATGAGGGATGTCTGTGTCAGCTGGACTATCAGTCATGGCTCCCAGTAAACAGTCATTGCCAAACATGATCTGCCGTAGTCCACCTTTATTTGCCTGCACCTCTGAGAAGTATATGCCAAACAGTAGGGCTCACAGGACTGAGTCCTGTGGGACACCAGTCATGACTGGTCAAGAGTTGGACCTGGAGACCACTAGTCATACCATGTGGGTTCTGTGTGTGTAAGCCCTATGGCAACCCAACCTGTGATGTATGGGTGTATGTACAGGCTGGTGTGTTTATCATTATCTTACTGCTGTGACACTCCTGTTTAGGTACCTCTGGTGTTTTGCAGTGACAGCAGCCTGTGTCAGGTGAGATTGTTATTATTTACCAGGCTTGATAATGCACAGATCATATTAATTGCATGCTATCTGCCATAACACACGTACACATAATGTATGGTGGTCCTGTTAATAGACATTGGTCAGACCTGCAATGCATCACAGTGGTTACCCATGTGAAACAATTGAAGACTATATGAAACACCTACACTACACCTTCCAAACTGTCATTGCCAGATGCGTGAACAACTGTAAATACAATGGTGGAGGTGTGTTTCACTGTAGGGACAGGTACTACATATCAGCATTACACATGTTGGGAATACAAACAGTACTGTACAGAGAGCATATGTATGCACACACTCTAAATGTGTTGGAGCTGGAGTATGACCGGCCCACAGGATACACCCTTGTGGATTATACCCTTGCTATGAATGTCACACAATGCCATGTGCTATCTGACATGTCCATGACATGTAGTGGGCTGACTGCAACACTGCTCAACTATCCTGCAAAACATGATGTCTCACATCCCATACATACAACCCTTTGTCTGCATTACCTGTCCTCAGTGGAGCATATGACATCTATGGGTGTATGTCATATGGGATAACACTGGCATGTGAAATAGATGGCCATCACAACCATTTGACAGAACATGTATACACATGGCCATGGAGGATGGCCAGAGACATGAAGCAACACACACAGTAGAAGTAATGTACATGTGTGTACACCCTGTTGTACACTGGCTCGACACAATACAACAATGACCTTTGTGTAATGGTGATATTGCAGATGTGAAACACTAAACATCATACAGGCCTGTGCACAGCTTGTGTAGGTATAACATGAAACCACCACATAACATGTCTTGAACATCTTGAGTGTGTCATGACATGAAAGCATTCACCTATACAGTATCCAAATATATACATGTGTTGCACAACATACACATATAACCACATCAGGCCACAAATGCAGTACATTTACCTTGCTGGTGTCAGAAATTACTGTCATGCCTGCTCCTCATGTGTGTGAGGTACACAGATGGCATGTGGGACATAGAGTACTGCTAAGTTAGCCATGTGTGAGCATAGTTGCCAGGCATCAGTAATATGGTTTCAGATGTGCAGGGGTGTCATCCGTATACCCTTCTCTGACTTGTGTCACACATTCCACATTAGGGTTTAGTGTGTATACACCTCAGTGATGTGGGTCACATTCCACATTAGATATGTATTGTATGTGAACACAGTCATGGCTATGAACTGTGTCAGTAACTCATACTGTATAGCAATAGTGAAGCCACATGATACCCTGCAATGGCTATGCACATCAGCTCAATGTGCAGTATGTCACTGCATATTTGTAGGGCGGACAGACAACACTGTGACAGCTGAAGGCCCATGTTAGTATAACATGTTCCTGCATTGGGACACCATTACCATACTGTAGATTGGAAAGGACATCATTGTGTTACACATGTATGCATGTCATTCAACACGTCAGCAGAAGACATGTCATACTACATGTGATTGGCAAGGTCATACTCCACACATTAGGCTGGTGTACTGTAAACCTGTGCTGGTCTGTGGCACCATTGCAAAGTAGGGAAAGCCATGTCAAACGTGTGTACAGCCACATGCACAATGTCTGTAGACTCAGCTCAGGGGTAGGTGGAATAATGTTGAACAGACATGCACTGCTTTGAGGGAGATATGCAAGCTAGGGCTCAGGCAAACATAGTATTCAGTCAACATACCCTTCTGCTTATGTCCTCACACATAGGAGTGGTGGCCAACACAAAGCATCAGTGGCAGATGTACAAAGGTCAGCGATGGTCTATTAACATGTGGTGTATGTTGCACACACCATGGCAGTGTGGTGCAATGGTACAAAGTGCATGCATTGTGTCGGAGGTATGGGGCATAAGCTACTAACACAAATGGTGTAATACAGGTATGTATGCTAACCACCACTATAATTGTGTAAGGTGCCTGCCATCTGCTATAACATATGCATGCTGTTGTGTGCAACTCAGGGATGTATGATAACTACCATTATAATTATCTAAGCTGAATGCCATCTGCCATATCACCTGCATGTAGCGTGTGTCTGTGTGTGTCTGTGTGGTATAACTTGTAATGTACAGTTCTTGTCTTCCCCTCACAGGTGTTGATGTAGGTGCGTTGCCCTCCTGTGGTCCACCTGATGTTAGTGTCCCCACATACTCTAGCATTGATGATGATAGCATGATTGAGGCACAGGCAGGGTTGTCAGGGGCTGAATCTGTGCCATTGGTTGCCATTCCACCTGTATCCCCCCTCATCCTCGCACACAGTTCTCTGCCTACACATACCCCATCACCACTGGCCATAGAGGAAGGACAGTTGGCGAGTGGTAACATGGACCAGGGAAGTGTGGAGACTATGGAAGATGTGCCTGCACACCATGATCCCAATCAACTGACTGGTGATGTCGCACACAGGCATGTGCCCAGTGCTGCTCGTAGGAGGACCACTGGCCAACATGCCCCTGCGAGACAAAGCACATCAGCTGGAGTCACCAGACACATGTTTTGGTCTGTAATGGAGGCACAGGCATGTGCTGAATGGCACAACAGAAAAGGTCTGAGGCTTCAGAGGGCTGCTGTCCATTCATTAACTGACAACATACAGGCAATTGCAAATGCTCACCATCATCTTGCAGATGTTTTGGATAGATGATTGGGTGACATAGTGGGAGTCTTTGACCGTGGCATGTCAATCCTTAAGCATGAAATGTCTGTGCTGAAACATCTGGTGGGAGTGAGGCATCGGGCACGTGGACGTAGGTCAGCTACATCACCTGTTGAAGGTCTACATGTACATGCTACTGCACATACCCGCTCCCATAGTGGCGGTAGCAGCAGCAGTGCAGCTGGTGCTGTGCAGTCCACACCAGGACACAGCAGGCCACATGCACATGGTCCTGGATGGTTCCAACAGGGACACAATTCCAATGGACATGTGTCATCAGACAGTACCCAATCTGGACCTCTGCCTGGTAGTGCCCGTGCAACCCCTGGCAGGCGCAGGTCACATTGCTGTGGCCGGACACCATGAACTGTGAAACCTGCCTTGTACAGTCTGCAGCTGTCAATAATACCCCTGTGTAGGCCAGCCACATGCCAGACCTGTGTGCATGCATACACACACACACACACACACACACACACACACACACACACACACACACCAGAAACAAATGTAGGGCACTTCAACACACACACGTATAACATTCACACACGCCCAATGATATCATAGGTCCTAACACACACACATGATATCATCCAATGGTGCAGCCTAGGCCTCTGGCAAACATTATCACCCTGTGCCTATGATGATGTCTGTGCCACATCCCTGTCATTCACACCACTGGTGCAGGGACATGCGCATATGATCTGATGCACAGGGTGAGCATACTAGGTAGACAATTGTAGATTAATATTGTTGAGTAGTGTTGACAGGCAGCAGACATACCCTGTATTACAGTTTTAGAATGCATTTTGTATGTTTGACAGTATGTATCATGTGTAACAACACTAACAGCATGTTGATCTTGATGTTCTGCCATCCTCTTTCATGTGTAGTTGCATGTGCCGGGGGATGTCATTGTTTGTGGTTAGTGTCCCATATGTACATGTTGACTACTCACAGGTCTGTATGACAATACCTGCATGCACTTTGTAGCTTCCACATCACATTTATAATCTCCCATGTTTCAATTATGTTTACTGTTCTAATGATCCAAGAGCATGATATCTGTGTAGTAAGCTTCTGTGTTCAGAGCCATCACATCCATAGTGTGTGACATCACAGGTATAGTTACCTGGAGCGGGGAGGAGGTAAAAGAGTGGTATAGCAGATGACAGGGATAAAGGCTAGTGGAAATAGTGGCTTCTCATTGGGAAGCAGTAATACCAGCTGCCATGACAGCATGCGAACACAGAAACACCCACACACTCAGGGATTCACAGACACAGTAACACACACTCTGACACACACACACACACACACACGGTTGCCAGTGTTCGGATGAGAACCCCTGCCTATGTGCATATCACCATTATAGTACTACGCAATTACAACACGTGCCACAGAGATTACACATGTACAGGTAGTTGGAATGGCCTAAGATCGAGGACATCAATAGGGATACTACAGTGCAGTAAGTGTATGTGGGGAGAGGGGTTCATCAGTAGGCTATGTAACAACAAATTGCACCGCAGGGTGTAAATGTTAACAGGTGGTTAGAATGCCTGTCTAAGATTGATGATATCAACAGGGATACTAGATTGCATTGAGTGGATGGGGGAGGGGGCATTAACATTTCACTATGGTAAAATACAGCCTTACCCCAGGGACCGGACAGCCATACACATGGACAGCCATACACACACACACTCACACACACACACACACACACACACACACACACACACACACACACACACACACACACACACACTGTGGCATTCACAAAGATATACACCTATGTCACACACATACAGACACTTGACATGTGTGAGGTTCAACCACCTGCCTATACCTTTCTTTCTACACTTCACTCTGTACTGATGTCAACAACAGTGTTCAGGAGAATGAAAACATGTGGGATGTATTCCCAACTATACGTGACATATATGGACACACACACACACACACACACACACACACACACACACACACACACACACACACACACACACACACACACATGTGCCAGTACTGTGAATCAAACACCTGCCTATCTCATGATAGGTATTACAGAAGTACAGCACTATCACATTTGCTGCAAAGCTTACTGACTCTTTCCTTTGCCAGCTGTGCTGATATATGCACAATATATGCACAGGGGTGGTATGACTGTTACAGGTGTCAAGAGGTGTGCCTTCAGTGTCACCCTTGCTGCATTCTACATTGTCTGTCTTCCACTTCAATTAACAAAACCAGACCTTACACAGGTTATTGTAGGAATGGTTGTAACACACCAATGAGCTGCTCTCAGTAATCATTCATCTGCAAAGTAGCCCCACCACTTAGTAGTCTTGTCCAAACATCTGTCCATATCTCATGTACAACTTACTGTACTTTGAGCATAACACCATATACAGTTGGCAATGTTGAGGCTGTATTGCAACAGCATGATGTACTAAGACAACAGTCACCATCAAACACCAGGCACTGCATACACAAGGAATCTAAACAAACATCAATACATGTACACATATGCGGTCTACATCAGTAAGTGCACTAGCAGGTCAAGAGGATACATTCCACACCTTCCCCACACCATGTGTGAAACATAGCCGAGCATTACACCATAATGGATGTTGTATTCATGTACTGGTAGGACGCAACCACCTTCACTGAGTAGCCAAGTGTACATATATGACAACAGCACATATCAGCAAGACACACACAGCATTATTCCACGTCATGCTCCTACAAACTCTTACTTGAGACTGCCATGGTGAAGCCAGGGCACTGTAATGGTCAACAGTGAGCACATCATATTTGCCACACACACCTCATATTTACTGGAAGAGTGCCAGCAATGTGCTCTGTTAGAGCTAGGCAGTACACTCATTCAAGCATGTGTGATGTATGTGGCTTGTAAACATCTCACCCCAGCACGTACTGGCTATTGTGGTACTAAGGCTAATGTCCAGACAGCACACAGCATGCATGGCTTGCAATTGTTGACATAGGGTATATGTAGGAGCTGTGGGCACACATGGCTGTACATGTCATGAACATATCACCTGTGACTACTCAGGAACATACAAGGCAGAGCTGGATTTCCCTGAGTCTGTCAATACAGGCCTTGTGTAGGTCCTATGATGCTATTTGGGTATGTTTGTAGACATTGCATTAGGTGGACATGTCTAATGACATACATGCCACATGAGTTGTTGTATGATATGATAGGTGTCATGGGTGACCAGTAGAGAGGGAATATTACCTCTGTCAACATAGATATCAAACCCTATGAACTGTTAGCATGCTATCTGCCATGTGCATGTGTGTAATGACTGTAGCCACCTGTATGTAGAAAGGATAACGAAAGCTATGGTAATGTCATTTATGTTGTATGAGTGTGGGATGTACATATCTAGGGCAGGTACAGTTAGGTCATATCCAACCATCAAGGTGTTGTTTACTGGTGTACAGCAACAGTCGACTGTGTTAATGCTGACAACATCCGAGGGATCCTGGTATGTGTACAACTGAGCTAGTTACAAACAGTGGTATTATTGCATTGCATAACACATTATGCAGCTGTGTCTGTACATGGGTACTTTGCACAGTTGATGAAAGCCTAGGTACAGTCCACCAATCGAAGGTTATCTGGTGGTCTACCATACTATGTCATACCACATATGGATGATGTGTTGGTAGTCTGGGGACAAGGTGGTGGATGTATATGAGGATACAACCTAGAATGCAGCATTTGCCACTGTCACCTGTACCTGACTCATCTGTGGTGAGTTATGTCAAAGTAGCGGTCTTTACATGTGAGTAGCCTTTATGAATATGTGGACACCACCACCTGGAATGGTCCATACCAGTGTTATGGCCCACATGTCTGGATCTGAGTTATATGGTGGTAGTGCAATTGTGCACTACAGAGCCTTCAGCCAGGTGTTCCTCATTGCACAGATGTCAGTATTCCCCATTGTAGGTTCTACATTGAGCCAATGGATTAATAAAGCCATACATCTAGCACTGGTTAGCATAAGCATCCAATGCAATTGTCTTGTAGGTGTCAGGGTGTTACTTCTGTGTGTAGGACATTTGCCTTGGAATGTGACTATATGGGTAAATGCGACCTAGGTATTATCCACACTCACTTGAAACATGGATGAATGTGCTCTGTGTTGAAGGCTTGTCATTCAGTCATGACAGCCCAGAATGACAGACACTGGACAACCTCATAATAACAGCAGGACATTGGCTCATTGTTTTGATCTAGCAGTTGCCACTCATACCATGACATCACTTCAAGTGGCAGTAATGTGCTTAGTAGCAAATTCCACATGTAAGGTGATGGACTGCAGCAGAAATTGTGTATATAACCAATGTGAAATATACTTAGGGTAGCAGTCCTGCTAATAATGCCAACTACTAACACAGCCGAGAGAGGTCATCTTGACACCTGCACCTCAGTACCATTACACAATGTGGCTCACACATTATGCTTGCACATGCCACTGTTCCAAGTATAATGCCACTGTCCACAACCTGCTATTAATGCATGCCTTTCAGGGCAGCAAGGTGTGTGACACATGCTGTAGGTAGCATCCGCCTGTGTGTCCCAGTTAACCTATTGTCTGTCACATCCACACATGCATGATTGTGTATACTTATATATATGTCAGTACTTCATGTACATGTATGCATGTGTATCACACAGCACAGACACAGATATATCATTTATGGGCCACATACAGGTATCTGGTAGTAAACCAGTATGATATGCATATATACTGACAGGTAAGATGTACATAGCTGTAAACCTGTGTGTTTACAATAGGAGTTCAATACAACATGTTCTGTACATGTAAGTGTATGAGCATGCACACTGTGGCCTTCTGTGGTTAAAATCGGAATGCATCCCAAACAGCCCTATGCTACTAAGTGTATGAGCATACCCACTGCCACCTTGTGTAATTTGAGTCAGTGCATCCAGCACGCCCTTTGTTACTAAGTGTATGAGCATACCCATTATAACTTTGTGTAGTTGTAGTCATAGTGCATCCCAAACGGCCCTGTGCTACTAAGTGTATGAGCATGCCCACTGTCACCTTGTGTAATTGGAGTCAATGCAGCCAAACAAGTTCTGTGATTCTATGTGTATGAGCATGACCACTGTAACCCTGTATAGTGATAGTAGTTGTCCATTCCAAGGATGGGCATACTTCAGTTCAGGTTCCTGTTGTGCTACAACTATACCTCTCAGGCCTACCTATCTACTATCTGCAGATGATATGTCTTGTTTGTGCATACAGGTTGTAATGGACACCTACTTTAAACACACAGGTTTACAGCTATGTACTTTGTGACTGTCAGTATCCCTGTTGTTGTCCTCAATCTTAGAAGGGCATTCCGACTGCCTTGGAATGTGTAATCTCTGTGGCACGTCTCGTAACTGCGTAGTACTGTAATAGTGATCTGTAAATAGGCAAGAGGTCTGATCCCACCACTGGCAACTGTGTGCATGTGTTTGTGTGTGTCAGCAAATGGCTGTGTGTGTATTTGTGTCTGCATCCTGTCATGGCAGCGGGTTTTGCTGCATTCCAAAAAGATACCACCTTTTGCACCGGGCTTTATCCTTGTAAATTGCTAAACCTCTCTCTTCCCCCTTCCCCCCTCCCCTCTGCAAGTAATCAGTCCTGTGATGTCACCCAGCTCAGAAGTGGAATCAGAGTAAGTGTAATTGTATGTGTTCTGTGGCACATACCCCAACTGCATACCATTGTACTAGTTACCTTTAAATAGGCAAGACGTGTATGCACAATACTGGCAAGTGTGTGCGTGTTTATGTGCTTGACTACCCTGTAGCCAGGCATACACATGTGTAATGTCTTTTAACATGCTGCACACCATGGTATCCATCTGTGGTGACTGGTGTCTGCAAACTATTACACAGTTAGGAATGGTAAAGAATACACAGTCAAGAACAACTACAGTTGGGTATATTATTTTCCAGTGCCACTGTCGAGCAGTGACACAGAAGTGGTCGCCGGGTTGTAAGTCCATACCCATCATTCCCCCACCCAAACTCCACAATCCCAGGGTAGATTACATTAGCCATCATTACCCACCCCAAACTCCACATACACAACACCATCCCTTCTCTGGTGAAATGATTAAGATTTAAATGTTATAACACAAGTGATGCCTCTGTTTTGTGTACACATCAGTTCCTTTGGAACCCTTCTGTGTCAGAAAGGGTGTTCAGACATGTGTGTGTGTGTGTGTGTGTGTGTGTATATATATATATATATATATATATATATATATATATATATGTGTGTGTGTGTGTGTGTGTGTGTATATATATATATATATATATATATATATATATATATATATATATATATATATGTATATATATATATATATATATATATATATATATATATATATATATATATATATATATAGTTATGACAGTTGTACAGATGTAGACTTGTCTTTGTTGTTACACAGGGTACAGTACATTCAAGGGTACTGTACATATGTACACAAAGTGACTGTCCCATTTGTTTTCAGTACTGTGGAACACCTGTAGTAAGACGTGCATTATAAAATCTATGCAACATGTATACAACCCAGATGGCTTAGTGGTAAATCCAGTGACCTCAGTGTGCATGGTCTGGGGTTCAAGACCTGCAAGCTTTGGTGATACTGTCAATTAGGACTGAATAAGGCAGTTGTAAGCTAGTGTAAATGTGTTTTCCTGACAGTAAGCAGCGGGTACATGCAGGTAACAGACATGTACAACTTGCAGTACACTTAAAATGCCCTTCTTTGACAATCCTGCTGATGTCATCCACCTACGAATACACCTCTGGGACTACTGTAACCCAGCAATCTCCGTGGTGTGTGCTGTTACTGCATAATACTGTAGTGTGATAAACTAGTTTGGTAGGTGTTCTAATCCCAGACAGGCCAACTGCTTGTCTGCCTGAGAAAGAAACAATGTTTTTTAGAGTATGCACACTCTTTACAATTCACATACTCACCTTTTGCAATCCTGCTGATGTCACCCACCTAGAAATACACCTCTGGGAGTGTTGTAACCCAGTAATCTCCATAGAGCTTTCTGTAACTGTATAATGCAATAGTGTGATACACTAGTTAGATAGGGGTTCTATTCCAAGACAGGCCAACTATGTATGTGTGTCTATCTGTCTGCCTAAGAAAGGAACAATGCTTTTTAGAGTATGCACACTCTTTACAATTCACATAACCACCTTTGGCAATCCTGCTGATGTCACCCACCTAGTAATACACCTCTGGGACTACTGTAACCCAATAATCTCCATAGTGCAGGCTGGAACTGCGTAATGCTGTAGTGTGATAAACTAGTTAGATAGGAGTTCTATTCCAAGACATGGCAGGTGTGTGGGTGTGTGTGTTTGACAGTCAGAGCCTGTGTGGAGGTGGCTGTGAGTGTCTAACCACTGGACATGTTGGGGAGTGGATTTTGTAGTTTTTCTATATGGTGTCCATATTATATGTCACAATGTCCACCTCACGAGGAGTACAGATGTCAATCAGCCAAGGGACTGTGTTGACAAGCCATACCCCTACATCTGGCAAAAGGCCTGGTGAACAAAGTATGCAACCCTACTATTACCCGGAATATGTTCTGAACCCATATGTCATACACAAGCACACTTGCCTAGAATATCCCGCTATGTTGCTAGTACCCTGCACATTGATGACAGATAGCAAGCATGGTGTGATTGCAGTGGGCTGTACAATAGGCACATAATTGTGGACAATGTGACTTCACTATGTTCCCCACTGGATGCCTGCAACATATGTGGTGCCATCAAATGTGATCCACAAAGGCCATACAATGCCTTACACACATGCCCTGTATGGACAGATGCCACTGTCACCGGGGAATACCTGTATCATGCTATCAATGCAGGTGCAGGGTCAACCTGCTGTCTATAAGCAGGTCCTGCTACACCAGGCCAGTATTGGCATATCTGAGGATAACAGTCTGTGTACACAACATGTGCCAGCCAAACCAGGTACACTTGTACATGTCACTGTACATTATTGTGGGATGTGCACATCCCAGGCAATGTCCATGCCAAGGACTATCAAACACAGACATGGCATGCATTGCAAAGCAATGGCCATACACAATGGTAACCAGGATGACAGGACAGTTCATACAATACCCTTATGTGTGGGACATTGCAGACACTAGACCCCTGAACCACACTGCACAACATTGTCGGGTGGCGTGATGCCAAGGATTACCCCTCACCCAGCCTTGTACAGCCATCTTGCACAGCCAACCACTACACACCCATGAAGCAATGCACACATGCATGTCAGTACTGACACCTTGTTTCTGTATGTGGGGTATGATGCTCCCAACCACAGTCACACCCAGTATAACTCCCATTGGCATACTGACTGATGTTAGACATGTTCACATGCCCTAGTCGATAGAACCTCCAGATATCCCCTGTGGTGCATGTAGTACCTGTGCATTACTGCAGTGTGGCAAACTATGTAGTTAGGAAGTGTAGTTGTGGGCCTGGCAAAGTGTGGCAATGTGTCTGAGTCCCTTAGAGAGTGTGGTTGCATTGACAATGACATCCGTTCATGTGGACAGCCATGTGTGCTACACCTAATGTATGTCTACTATATCTCTGTTGCAGATGTCTCCCACCAGCACACATATATGTTCTTACAGCACACCAACGTGTCAGCTTTGTGGCCCATGGAGTAACTACATGCACTTGAAATAATAGTGGCTAGTCAGTCAGGGGTTTTAACCCCTGTACTGGTAGGTGTGTGACAGATGATGCTTAGATTTTAGTCTCCAAGCCCTTCTCTGATGTACTTTGCCTCTGTCTGTCCCTCCCACACACTCTCTGGTGGATGTGGAGTTGTACACCTGCTCAGCAGCAGCTTGTGTTTTGTAAGTGATGGTCATGATCAGGTAATGGCCTCTACACCTATTGCAGTCCTCCTCTAGCTGATTGCATGTGGAACAGCTGTGGTGATGTTCCCATAGCCAAATGCATGGAAACATAGTACAATATCTAGGAACATCATGTTGGTGTTTGCTCATGACAGTCGCTGTGAGTGGAACCTGGATCTGGTGTTTGGTAAACAGCATCACAGATGATATCTGGATATTACTCAAACAACATACACAGTGAAAAATAGCTTAAAGACAGGAGGGTGATGTGCCAGACATGACTACAGCATGTAAGTGTAGCTATGCTTCATTGATACTACTGCCAGTTTAACAAGTTGTGTGTGGTAATGGCTATTCTGCTTGTTTTAAAACTGACAAGACAGTGCTCTGTTTGTGAGGGAACCCCCATCTGTCGGGCCATCTGTGGACTGGTCAGTGTGTGGAACCATTTGTTTCCTGTGTTACTCACTGAACACACATCTGTGAACTGCAGAACCATAGTGTGAGGATTGCAGTCAGTACATGGTGATAGTGATGAGAGTTACTGCCATCGCATCCCTAATTGGACATATGTCACATGAAACAGTGGTATGACAGTCACTGTCTGAGGTTCTCACAGTGACATGCCAATAATGGGCCACTGTTCATAGCTGCAGTCACAAGTCTTCTACACTTTGTACAGATGTCATGCAGTATATATGCATGTGTTGTGCTCCCTCTGAAAATGTATACCATCTGTTGTGTTGGGTTGATGGTCATATCTATGCATGCTGTTATAAGTAATCCTGAATGCTGTTGACTATCACTAAGCCTATCTGTGTTAAAACTGCAACACCATAGGCTGTATGGGATTGAAGGTCCCGGCAGAACCTCCTGTCCCACTTCAGCTGGCCATGGCACCGGGCACCAGCATATCTGGGGCCCAGCCTTGGACCTCCACCTCTGTTGGCTTTGCACCACCTTCTGGTAGAACCGCCACTGAGGATGGGGCTTGCCTCACCTGGGAGCAGGTCCAGACAGGAACTTGTCCGCTGTCATACAGTCCCAGATGTGGTGCGTAGGGGGCTCAGTAAGGGGTTTCAAGGCCAGATACTCCAGCTCAAGGGCAGAGAGTCACATTAAGAGGGTGAGCCTGCCCCTCCTAGACAGCCCCCAGCACAGCCACCTTTGCAGCTGTTTTGGTGCAGTGTTGGCTGCCCATGACTGGGGACCTCCGTCCCACTGTTTCCATCTGGGGGATCATGGGCTTGTGACTGCCAAACACCCCTCCCCGTCCAAGGTGTATCCCCCCACATGTGTCATATACCGACCTTGTATGCTGTCTTGTCTGTCATCCTACCCAACCTATCCTCCACAAGCATACCTACTCTCCTTCCCTCACATCCCACTCTCATCTTACAGAAACAAAAGGCCAATCTGTTCCTAGAACAACATTTGCCCCATACATAGCTGTCCATTTCACACACATGTCCACTGGACACATGTAACCTTTTTAATTGCATCACAACATACTCCAGTTGTCCTCACCCCTGTCTCTCAGGCACACAATACTGGTATGCACATGACTCCTAAAGGTTCCAGGTACACGTGATGCAGATGGCCCCATTTACACATGACACTACTGGTTCCTCTATGGTTACCCCATTTACCTTTTTCATGATGATGATGTCGCAAACAGCACTTTGCCAGAGTACTGTTCTCACATAATGATTGGGCAGAAACTGTTGTGTTAATGTAAATAAAATGCATAGAGTGATGTATTTGGCCAGTGTACAAAAGTTTGCGTGTATTAATGACACATGTCTGTCTGAGGGAGTCTTGATATTACACAGGGTAACACCACTACATAATACAGGTGATGCTGGTATTCCCCTTTTAATTCCTTTTTAATGCTTTGTTGTCACATGGGATGTTCTTGATATATCTATATATATATATATATATATATATATATATATATATATATATATATATATATATATATATATATATATATATATATATATATATATATATATATATGTATGTATCTATATCTGGACATAAACACACACACATACATCTACATGATGGAATACTTTCCTATACTGTTGAATGACTGTGCTGGATGATATGTTTGTGATAACATCCAATTTCTGTATGTCTGCCATGGCTTAGTGGTAAATCACATTGGCTGTGGTGTGCAGGGTCCTGGTTTCGAGCCTTGCAGAGGCCATTTATTTTGTTGCTGGTCAGAACAAGGCCGTTGGATACAGAGTGATTAAGGCACATTAAAGCATTTGTGAGCGGGTGTGCGTGGGTTTGCGTGGAGCTAAGCAATGCTAACCTCCGGTTACAGTTTCTTATACTCAGTTAGCCTCTAGATTGCTTCACCAGTGTGATACTCGCATACTGGCGGCCAAACAGGCTTACACCAGCTTGCTCCCGCACTTGCAAATGCACTGCATTACGTGTTTGCATCTGACACTCACACCCCTGGGTGGGAGTGAGGACTACGATATTACCTTGTGATGCCTAATACATTGGATTACATACCTACAGTATCGGGAATGGCAGCCCATTAGGCATAAGCATGCCGTTTGACTGTACGGAATCCGTGGCCTGTCCAGAGTTTGATTCATACTATTGGTGTGTTCCTCTTACAATCTGCACCTGTCTGGCTAATACATGGGAACTGACACCATTCAATACAAACAGGTAATTGGGTTTTGGAACCCACATCCTTCAGCCGAGTCATGCTACTGCATACCTATTATTCTATCATCTTTCTAAGGTTGTAAGTGGAATATGTGCTTTCTGTCCCTATCAGACCTCTCAAACGATTGGGGACAAATATCAACTGATGCAGGGACAAGTCATGACAACATCAGGGACACATTTAAAATATTAGTGCTATTACCCTGACACATTGACAGAATCAGAGCATATGGATTAATACACATTTTCTGATGTAAATGATATTTATAACTCTTAATTGTTGTCATTATTCATTACATGCAATTCACCACCTTTCCTCCAAAAGTCACTAGTTTTAGGAGGGATTAAGTGGGACAAAGTTAGAATTTGAGTCAAAATCAGGGACATCCCTGGACATCGGGCACAGTTTAGAGGTATGGTCCTTATTTGTTCCTCCAATGGTGTATGTCCTGTCCAGTGGATTTGCTCTTAGGGGATGAGAGGTATGGGTGTAAGCTATGCCCATTTCGGAATATTACTTACATCCCCTAGGCAGTCTTAATATGACTGCGCCAGCCAACACCTGCACGCCTAGGCCCATAATAGCATACCCATAGTTCCCCCACCTGCCCCTCCTCTACAGCACTCATCCTTACTGTGGGTGCAGGTGGGATATAAACACACCACTACACGCTGCCCACTCTCCATGTGTCAGGGCACATGCCGTACGTTGTGTCGACCCATGGGTTATCAGGCTTGCACAACCTACTGGTCCATGTATGTCTACAGCCTGGTTTGATGAATCATTACAGGGACTGACTCCGAAGATCAGTAACTTTTGAGTGTCCTACAAGGAACATTGATGTCTTTGTTTCAAGATTAGACCTGGCAGGTCTCTCCCACTGGTAGTATCCTGCCGGTTGTCTGGGAAGCAGTGGTGTGTTTACTTTTATTGTATGTCTGTATGTCTCACCGGCCTAGCTGGGGTGGTTGATGCCATGTGTTACACGTTTGTTGATTGGACCCCTCACCCCCATATGCACGGCCTGTGAACATATGTAATTCGTAACTGCTGTATCATATCCTAGCTATATACATGTGTATATTTACAGTTATATATATATATATATATATATATATATATATATATATATATATACATTACTATATATAGATATATCTGTATATATGTATGCATACATGCATATATTTATATATTGCTGTCTATATATATCTAACAACATATGGGTCTATGTGTGTCTCCATATGTATATATCTATATGTGGGTATGTATATGCATTCTGTCTCTGTATGTATACATTTGTACTACAGAGAGGGAGAGGTATATCTCTATGTCGCTATGGTAGATATACACACACATACCTCTACATATATGCATCTACATCTGGTTATTCCGTTCCTTGCCATATAGATTTCATTTTGCTGCAGTGGGACTCGTCGTGGGTGTGGCTGCTCATTGGGCGACGCCTCTGCCCAATGAACACATTTGCTTACATCCCTGGGGCTGTCCATATAGGCACACATCAGCCAACACCTGCACTCCTAGACCCATAACTAGCTACCCATAGTTCCCCCACCTGCACCTTCTCTATAGCAACCATCCTTATTCTGGGTCCTGGTCGGGTCTGAACACACCACTTTACACTGCCCAGTCTCCACTTCACAGGACCCATGTCATACATTGTCTCAACAAACAACCATACGCTCCACAAGGATGGCATGCAGGGTCAAGCCAACAATGTAAACCACCAACAACCAGCAAAAAACTATAGTGAACACGCAGTAATGAAGAAATAATGATTATTTATTTATAATTCCTTCAAATCCAGACCGGTTTCGGCTATTCTGCCTTTATCAATGAATAGAATAAACTTTATTGTATTCATTGATAAAGGCAGAATAGCCGAAACTGGTCTGGATTTGAAGGAATTATAAATAAATAATCATTTACTGCGTGTTCACTATCGTTTTTTGCTGGTCGTTGGTGGTTTACATTGTCTCAACCCATGGGTCATCAGGCTTTCCCACCCTTGTATTCTGGGTATGTACACAACCCAGCCAGAATGTTCAGCGTATCAACTTCTTTCGATCTTGTCAATTTTTGGGGTGTCCCACAAGGGATGCTCCTGTCTGTGTTCTAAGATTAGATTTCACGGGTGCCCTGTGTACCCCACCCTGGTTGTATCCTGCCTATGGTCTGGGGAGCAGTGGACTATTTACATTGTTTGCAGGTTTGTGTGTATGTTTCCCATGTCTGGCTGGGGTGGGGTGGAAGGTCATGCTACATGTTTCATGTTTCTTGCTTGGGCCCCTCACTTCCATTGGCATAGCCTGTGAACATATGTCATTCTTGTGTGCTGTTTCCTATCATAGTTTTATATCTGTGTATATCTATGCGTACGCACACACACACACACACACACACACACACACACACACACACACACACACACACATATATATATATATATATATATATATATATATATATATATATATATACGTATATGTATATGTCCGCAGCCAAACATATATATATATATATATATATATATATATATATATATATATATATATATATATATATATATATATATATATATATATATATATATATATATATATATATGTGTGTATAGTTTTATATATATATATATATATATATATATATATATATATATATATATATATATATATATATATATATATATATATATATATATATATATCCGCGGTGGTGGTGCTGCAGTAGCGTTGTCGCCACACAGTAAGACGCTGTCCAGTTCGATTCTCAGCTAGAGCGTCATCTGCATGGAGACATGCGTGAATGGGCATACCTTCGTTGAAGGTTGTGCATCAGGGCTGGTAACTCGGCACGTAAAAATCAACTACCAATCATTAGCGGACCGGAGTTCCTCTGTGGCGACCCCTAACCGAGAAAAGCCAAAAGACACAAACATACATATATATATATATATATATATATATATATATATATATATATATATACATATATTTATATACATATATTTATATATATATATATATATATATATATATATATATATATATATATATATATATATATATATCTATATACATATATTTATATATATATGTGTGTGTTTGTCTGTAAAACAATGCATACCCCATGCAAATGCACTTACACACGTTTACTTGTGTTTATATATGCTTAAACCTGCTTACTAGTGCCTTATTCATTATGACACTGCACTTCACTCCAGTTCACTTTTAATTGTTATTTTGCAGGTTATACAGTGGACAGATGTCGAAATATGTTCATGTACAGATTACCTATGGTAAATGGTACGTGATGCAGTGGGATTTAGACTGGGAATGTCTATTCGTTAGGCGGTTGCTCTAACCAACACATTATTGCTGTGCTGCTTCATTTGCATATATACCCATATACCCACGACTACTGGTTCCCCAAACACCCACCCCAATGTCTCACTAACACTGCAGTCATCCATTCTCCAGTTGGATTCGCAGTGTATCCACACCACTACACATTGGCCACTCCCTACTCCTGCTGACCCATCCCATTGGTTGACTCACTCCACGTATCCTCATACTCCCAATCTTTTAGTCCACAAACATTGGTGACATGAGCGACCAAAAGGACACTATTCACAATTTTTGGGTTGTCCCACATGGGACACGCATGTCTTTATGTCAAGATTAGACTCTATACTTCATTACATCCTTACTCCTGTTAACATGACACTACAATAAATTAATAAGTATGACTATGTGGTAAGGCACACATTATGCATGAGAGCCTAATTATGTATGCGTTCAGCGTATAACTTTTACAAATAGACCAGTTTAGTTATTGGCATTGCCGTATCAGGCAGATCACAGGAATGATTCCATGTGTGAGAAAGTCCTCACATTTGATTTTTTCAGCACAGCACTGACTTTGGACATTGTACACACTTCTGAATTTTAGCAGTTTCGTCCCTTCCCTCTTATGCACAACCTATTATTCTATCTACTGTCGAGGTTTGTAAGGGCACATTCATGTTATTTATGTCTGCAAATAGAATGAATGTGTTACAGAGAATGTACTTCTACATATAGATGTATGCATGTGTGTATGCAGATATACTTACAACGAACTCGTTGACCTCCATGAGGTGGTCCAATTAGAACCAGCCCATCCAACCCTGGCACGCCTGGATCCATAATTTCATACCCATAGTTCCTCCACCCCACCCGAGTTCAACATACACGCATACCATCCATTGTCCAGTTGCTGTCGCAGCCATGACACACCTCCACACATTGCCCTCTCCCGAGCGTTAGGGGCCCTACATGTATGTTGTCCCAACCCATGTATTCTCAGGCTCTCCCACCATTTAGTCCTTGAACATACCTGCCCTTGCTTGTGTAATGGTCGGATGACCAAACTTTCTATCAATTTTTTGGATAGTCCCACCAGGGACTACCCTCTGATTGTAAAGTAGACTTAGCAGATCGACAATGTTACTCCCACTGGTAATATTCTGCCTGTGGTGTGAGTAGCAGTGCTTTGCTCACTCCTGCCCAGCTTGATATGACATACGCTGACAGCGCTATATAATACTGTGGTTACTGTTGATTACCTTCTCATTCCTTTTGTATGCTTTATTGTTACGTCATTCATTCTCCATAGATATATATATTTTCCTGTGCTGGGCACTGCTTACATCCACGCAATTGCACTCAGACTTGCTTACTGGTACTTATATATGTTTACTGCTGCTCATTTGCACTTACACCTGCTTACTAGTGCCTTATTCATTATGACAGTGTCACTTTGATTGAATGACATTTAGTTAAACATCTCATGCGATACTCATGTCAGTTTTACAGCAAAACGACATTCATTCCACATGGAAAATGATATGTGCTATTGTTGGGCGCAAACCGTGAATGCCTGTTTGTTAGGTGGATGCTCACTACACTATTGACGTTTACATTTATTCCGCATGTTTTTCTCTAGTTGAATGATTTTGATGTGTAAGCTACACTGGGTGGAGGGCAGCGACTTGCAAACACAGTGTGCTTTGCTTACACCTTTGATATTGCAGCAATACAAATGTATAATAGGGACACGAGCAATCTAATTGTTAAAGTTCTAGGGACGGGGCTCAACATTCCACTATGTGCTTGTGTGTTTACTACTTCAGTTTTATTTCACTGTTCTTGGACACTCTTGTATGCTTAACATACATTTCGGTATCCACAGACACTGAATTACTGACTTACTATTAGAGGCGGGCTCTGATAGTAAGCATAGTGGGTTGTGCAACTGTCAGGGCATATTTATGACTCCATAGAACACTTGTACATGCCCCCTGCACTCGCGCACATTTCCTGTGCACGTTGAGGGTGTGGCGGCGCACCCTCATACATATTCATATGGCGCTGCTGTACCATCTGTCATGAGGATGCTCGGCACAAGGCCAAAACTTTCCTTGCGCCAAGCTTCTTGAATCCCGGGGATTGTTCTATTACAAGAAACAAAACTGAACATCAGAGATGGGGAAAAGATACTATGTTATGATGGCTACCTATTGAAATGTCAGCAACAGACCAACAAAAAGATTAAAAACTCAGGAGAAAAGTAAATCTCGAACATCGATCTTCTCCTTTCAACTTCATTTTTCAGGGGGCAAGCCCCTTGCACCCCCAAACTTATATAAACTAACTCTGAGATTGCCATACCTCAGAGAAAAGGAAATATCCTACAAAATGGCCATTTTGGACTTTTCTTTGTCTGTGAAAGCCCACTGTGATATATGCTTGTTTTCAACACAGGTCTGTAGAGACAAATCTCCATATTCACGTACATAGACAATAATATATTTTCATTTTCCACATTGAATATATTATGTCATCTTGGTTATACATTTTTGCATATATAACTAGCTGTATCAGATGATTAATGCTAAAGCTTGCCTCATGCAATTTGTGACTATAGAAAAAAGAAAATAAGAGAAAGCCTGTGCCTTTGCATAAGGTTTTAGCAGACAGAAGTACAAAAGAAACAAACAGAAAGCAATGATTTACATTTGGATTGCATTAGTCCGTAGAGGTACAATGAAGAAGAATGAAAAATAAGTAGGGGTAGGTAGCTAAAAAATAAAATCAACTAAATATTTACAGTAGATAATAAAGTGAAGCATTGTAATTGCCATATGAGAAATTAGTGCAGAGCAGCTATGGTTTTGATAGAGATATTGCAGCCTGTATTACATTTCTTGATTAGAAATTATCTGGGAGTAGAGCAAGAACAGATACAGAACTGTTATGAGTACACAACCGGAGAAATGGACACCAATGCAGGGAAAGAAAAGAGGAGAGTGGCAATTGTATTTCAGAGATGGGTTCAGGCAACCACAAATAAAGTAATAAAAAGTGAGATTGGCAGATGCATCATCTAGCAGGGAAGGGTGGAAGGTGCACTCTGTACATTAGGAAACATATGCACCAAACATGGCTGAAGAAGACTTCTTCATGAACTTTTTGCTAACTGGGCACAGACAAGCAGAGATGGAATAAGGATATTGGGGTAGACTACAATGTCACAGCAGACTCATAAAAAGACATGTTGTGTGGAAGGAGCAAATATAACAAAAGGATGAGACAAGAACTAGCCTGAGGAATGAAAGCAGGAGGGTGGCTGGACATGTGGAGAAAAAGGTATCCAACTAAGGAAATATACCTTCACAAGAAATATTTTGGTACAGGTAAGTAAGTCAGGCAGTTAGCAATGAGGGAAAGAAAATCTAAGGAAAATACTAGGAGATATCCAAATACATGCAAAGCACATATCAGATCATGCAGCAGTGAGATTTAAGGTAAGCGTGCACAAACAGAAAATGGTGAGATTGGGGAGAAGGTGGGCTTGCTATAAATGAAAGGAAACTGGTTAGCATACTAGGAAAAAGGATGACTGAGAAGCTGGACAGAGGGTGAGAGATGGTACAGAAGGATGGTGGAAAATAAGTAGGATAGAAGCATTCCAGATTAGATAAAGAAGCAACAAGAATTTAATTAAAGAGTAAAATTATTACAGGGCAACAAATTCAACAATCATACTTGTGTGACTACTGGTGGGCAGTGGGAGAGGCAGAAAGAAAGTGACAAAGGAATACAATGATGAACAGGCAGAGTGAGAGGTATGGCAGATAAGGGGAGAAGATGTAGAATATTTAGAAGAGGATGAGTTATCAGGTAAAGGTTTAAGGAGAACTACAGGAAGATTTACAAATGACTTGATGGGGCAGAAATCTCAAAATGCAACTGAGGAAGAAATGTAGAGGAATGTATACCGGTGGATGACGAAAGGGACAGGTGGAATGCAGAGCTGACAAGGAGTGAGAAAAGGAAAGTTATATACAAAATGAAGGAGATGAAAGCTGCAGGGCTAGGCTGATTCCCCCTAGAGCTCTGGAAATGGTGAGGAGATGAAATCTGGAAGATCCTAGAAGAGAAATACAAGAGAATACAGGACTTGGGCAAAATATCTGTAAGTATGAGGGTGGCCTGGATAAATATAATACCTAAAGGTGGAAGAGAAAGTAAGGACATGGAAAAATATGGGCCTTTCTCTTGGATTAATATAGACAGCAAGATTTTGGCTAAAGTAATGGCAGGAAAGCTGGATGAAGTATTGCCAAAAATAATCTAAGCAGGGTAAAATAGCTTTGTGAATGGAAGGAATGCACAAAAGTAGTAATAAGACCTGCTTGAATTTATGAAAGGGAGGAACAGAAGTAGGAAGAGAAAGGTGGGATTTTGCTCTTTGCAAAAGGCCTTTGATATAGTGAGGTGGGATTTCCTACGGAAGGCGCTACAGCAAAGGCAGGTAGGGAAAAAGTGTATATATTGCATATAGACCATATACCAAGACATGGTAATTGAAATACTGATAAATGGAGGAGTATATGAGATGACAAGGATAGAGAAGGGGACCAGACAGGGGTTCCCACTATTCCCAGGCCTTTTCCATTTGTGAACAATGATCTAGTAATGGAAGTCAGGCAAACTTGAGCAAAGGCTGAAAAAAAGAAGAGTGTAAAATCTCAGTTTGTGTTATATACAGATGACTGAATGTAAATGTCAACAATGAGAACTATAAGAGACACACTTGGGAAGCTTAGAGAAATGTTAGAACTACGGTGCAAAAAAAAAACAGTGATAGTGAGATTAGGGAACGGGAACTGGAAGGGTGTGATAAGGGAAGTAAAACTGGTGTAGTTTCCCCAAATAGCTATATCTCCATGTTGTTAACACAGTAAGAGAGACAACAGAGAAACCTAAAGCCTAAGAGGAACTTGGTAAACAAAGGTAAGGGGTACTGCCAGTGGGCGGGGCTTATGCATTGCTTGGGAGAATTAATGCAGGGATATTGATAATAACAATAATTTTGCACCTATTCTGAAACACATACTGTAAATAGACTCTAGGGACAAATGGCTACAACAAATGCAAGAAGACATGATGGACTGAACCAATAAAGGCAAGAGGGGAAAAATGAGCAAGGCAAAAATAAGAATGAATACAAAAAGGACTGGTTGCTCCTGTATATCCTTTTTTTAATTTCTCCAAATCTTTTGGGTTTCTAATACCATGACGTGAATAGATCCCATTCCTAAGTCAAAGTATGATTAAAGTTTATGAAATTAGTATTGTTAAAGTCTTTGATGTTAGCTAGAAATGCTCTTTGCAGCACCCGCAATGTGCCAAATATTGACTCCTCCAATTTATATGGAGTCACATGTATCAGTAACATATCTAAGTATGATTGTAAATCCTTTTTTATAAGACCTATTGTCCTACCACTATTGGTACTGTCTGGGTAGCCTTCTTCCACATTGCCCTAATTTCTGCCTGCAAATCAAGGTACTTTATGACTTTGTCTCTCTCTTTATGTAAGACACCGTAGTCACTGGTTGTAGCAATTTCAATGATCAATCCTTCTTTTGTCTTCTTTTCATGGGCTACTATATCTGCTTTTCTTGCATCTATTTTTAGAACTGTTGATAATGGGTGATCCCATGTGATATAAACTTCATAATTCTCTATAATGCTTTAGGCTCATGTTTCAAATGCTTCTCAGCTACTTCATTGTTATAATGTTTACACAATACCCAATGCAACAATTTTGCCACATTATTATATTTCTCCCAGCTTATACCATGACAGGAATGGACCCTATTCCTAAGTCAAAGTATGATTAAAGTTCATGAAATAAGTGTTGTTTAAATCTTTGATATTAGACAGAGGTGCTCTTTGCAGCACCCAGTATGTACCCAGTATTGACTTCTTCTGCAATTCATACAGAGTTACAAGTATCGGTAACATATCTAAGTATGATTGTAAATTCTTTTTTATAAGACACATTGCTCCTAATACTGTTAGAACTGTCTGGGTATCCTTCTTCTACATTGCCCTCATTTCTTCCTGCAAATCCAGGTACTTTATGACTTTGTTTCTCTCTGTACATAAGACACTGTAGTCACTTGGTGTAGCATTTTTAATGACCAGTGCTGCTTTTGTCTTCCTTTCACAGACCACTACATCTGGTTTTCTCGCATCTAGTTTTTTGAACTGTTTGTACTGGGTGATCTCATGTGATATAAATGTCGTCATTTTCTATAATGCTTTGTGGCTCATGTTTGCAGTGTTTTACAGCTACTTCAGTGTTTGCACAATCCCCAGTGCAACAGTCTTGCTACATTATTAAGCCTTTCAGTATACAGTCCTTCTACCATTAGTATGTCACAGCCCGCAACATGGTGTGCAACTGCTTCCAATTCTGTTTTACAAAACCTACATTTGTCTATTTCTCTCACATGTTCAATGGACTTTGCAAACCAATGTGTATGTAGTCCACCATCTTGGGACACCAGTATTAACCTTTCTTCTTTTGGTTTCAATAACCATTCCTGCTTTCATTCCTGATCAACATGAGGTTGTTCCAAGAGTTTTCTGCACTTGTAACTATATTTATGCATTTTCCACATTCCTTGCCTTCTCATCTGATCCTTCACCTTACATTCTCGGGGGGGGGCAGTCTGGAAAGTAGTCAGCGGGATGCGGGTGGAAAATAAAAGGGTGAGGGCTATGGAAAGATCACCTTAAACTGCTCTGACAACATGTATGAAAGACAGTAATGTATATTCATATGCATGCCATTGTGATGTGGCTGTGGTAATGGAGGCAGGTAATTCATGCCCAGCACACAGCATATTTATAGGCAGTACCAGCTGTTTCATCACCATAGCAAATGCCATAGTAAACATTAATGGGTTTTGCAAGTAAATACTGATTTCTGTGAAAACAATGACGTTTAAATAATTAATAACAACACAGCAAGTAAATCCCAAAAAGCAAATACTCAGTTCAGTTATCCACAATATGACATCTGACACATACATAATCTCACCTCTTCTTCAGAATCAGTGTCTAAAATGCACTGCTATTACTTTTGTCTTCATTGTATTTCAACTTACAAACTGAAGACATACCTAAAAACTGAAATAAATCATCTGAATTTATCAGACAAATATACCATACCATACCATAGCATCATCCTCACCACCCCCCTTTTCCCATTTTCTACATGAGATTGGAGTGTTGTGTAAATTATCACCATCTCTCTTCATTCAATGACATTTTCCCCCTTCCTTCCACAATCATGCCTAACTGTCACAGGTCACCTGTCATACAGTCCATCCATCTCTTTGCTGGATGCCCTCATCTCCTCTTCTCTTGCGTTCTTCTTGTCAGTCCCAAACCTTTTTACCAGATTGTCTTCTAGTCTCATGTACTTGTGCCTGAATCATAAGGATAGTCATGATATCAACACTGTGTGAACAACTTTCAAGGTACCTGTTACAAGAAAGTATCTTCTCAGAGTCATTAAAGGGGGATAAACATCATGGGGGGATCTGGAAGGGTAATGTGCCCAGACCACACAACAACAGAGTTAATGTAACTTCCAGATGGGAATGATAGTGATATAATTATATTTGCTTTGAATGTAAATGGGATGACTAACCCTATCAAGAAGGAGAGGGCTATAGCTGTCTTAAAAAAAGGAAGGGACAAATATATCAGCATTCTCAAAACCTGTTTAGGTCATTAAGATTATACAAAGTTAGCGAGATGTGGCTATGTTCTGCAGGCGAGATCTATGTATAAGGGAAACCAGATGAGGAGCACAGTAATTTCAACATCTGGTCCTATTCTGTACAAAATCATAAGAAGGTTAAATTATAAAAATGGTCACATAATGCATAAAAAGGTGTTATGTAAGTGCAGAGGGCTCTTTATTAGATCAAATGGTTACCATAACTGCCATATGAATACCTCCAAAGGCACACTTCAGGTAGGTCAGAGGAATGCTGATGGGTTCTGTGAGATTTTCACAGGGTGTGCTTCTGATTATAGGAGATTGGAACCAGATACGTAGTCTTAACCAGAAGAACTCCCAACAGTCATGGAAAAACATGACAGTAGCTGTAGTGTCAAGAAAAAGGATGTTAAATCCATCTGGACTGGTTGATATCTAAAATGGTAAGACAACTGTGAAGGGAACAGAGAGTTTTGCATCCCATTCCAGCAGATTCAAATCTTGGCCTGATATAGACAGGGAATATTTATAACTGACAAACATGGTAATCAGCGGGAGAATATAGTTGTTTGAAGATAGAGTTGTATTGCATGGTGGGTGTTAAAGAACTGATGCATTGGAGGTTCCTGACTTTTAAAATAAATCGGGAGGATTTTGTTGATAAGATGAAAAAGACTGTGCATAACAAACTCAAATCTTTAGATAAGGTGACAGTTTAGGCTTTTGAGAATTGGAAAAAGTAAACAGCTGCAGAAATTAAAAGAGAGATAAGCCACTATGGCTAACAGGGAGCAGAAGGAATTCTATTACAAGATAATATGAGTGCTGTAATCGAAATGTAAGGAGATGAATGAAGCTGAGAAAAAAAAACAGTTACTTGAGTAACAACAAAAGGTGCAGGAACTGGATTACAGAAGGATACTTAAGAAGTATGATGTGATACAGGGTATATGGTTCTCAAATTCAGCAGCGATGCTTCGATCATTAGCATTAAGGCTAAGGCATGAACGAGCTATATATGAAATAAGGCATTCTCATACAGGAGAGGAACGTTGACCACCCTTCCGAAATATCAGGTATATTAGAAGATTTTTATACATCTATTTACTGCTCTGACTAGAAAGACAGAACAGTAGAAATGCAGCAAGCTTTGGACCGACTGCATCTAGAAAGACTGGCAGAACATGATGCAAATTCTGTCATGGAAAGGATATCAGATGAGAAAATAGAGAAGGTGGTAAGGAAGCAAGACACCAGGAATTGGTGGTTTACTGACTGAGGTGTAGAAACTGATTGGTAGCAAAATGGTCAAGATATACAGCAAGTTATTTAATATGACATTCACTACAAAAAAGATACCAATAACTTGGAAAAGGACAATCATCTTACCTATATATATGGAGGGTTGGGGCATCAAATTGGCTTCCTTTTATCCCCAACATACATTTTGAACCTTGACTTTAAATTGTTTATATCTATACTAGTGACTAAAATGAATAAAGTCATGGCAAACTTAAGAACTTCAGATAATTTGATTCACACTATGTTAATTTTATAGAATGCCATTGAAGAGAACTGACATGTTGCTTTGTATGCCAATATGCAGAAAATATATTCAACAGGGTCAAATGGTGTTTCCTGTTCAAGTTATGGAAGCCTTGGGATTTCCCTTAGATTTGGTTAAGGATATTAGAGAAAGTTTGCATCAATCTGGAATGTGGATAACTCATCGGATGTTAGGATATAAAGGATCTCATTGCATCTGCTGAAATGGTTATGAAACTTTTCCCAGTGTCTTGGACAAATTAACCCCTTTTTAATCTTAGACATCGCCTGTGCACTCCACTTTGAATAAGCCATGCATAATGAGATTAAATATGTAAAGAGGCAATTGCAGACTATAATCAGATAAAAAGAAAAGAAAATAAGAAAAATCAGAAAGAATAACTCATCAGACAACCATTTTCCTTCATAAAGAAACTAGCATACATGCATCATATCATTAACCCCTTCATTTTCTTTTTAATCACTCTCCTACCCAGAAATGAATAATATGCATGTATTTCTTATGCAAATTAATTTTGCACCACACATCACAATCTAAATTGTCAGTATAACTGCAAATCATGTTATACCATGGATGCCATGTACTTCAAAATCATTTAATTTGCAATATATTCTGAAACCACAAACACAAAATGCAGCATGAATGGCATACATATGTTCAGAGATCTACTACGAAATATTGTAAGCTGATAGAAGGTCTCCACATGTCACTTTTGGTATATTTATACAATTTATTGGCTATCCTTTTAATCAAGTCAGTAAATAAAACTCATTTTGTTCCTATTGTTATTGTAACACAATCTACTAGACAACTATCACATATGTCAGTAAACAAACATTATTTATAAAAGCCTTCCACATTTAACATTATACTGTCATTGGCTTCCACTGTGCATAGCCTATTAGCATATTTAGTCATTATATATGTACCATTGCTATGAAAGTATATAAGTACTATAACAGTACATTTTTATTGTGTTATTGTTAGTATGAACATCATTCATTAAGGATTTTAATATCTTTTACACTACTAACCTGCCTGTTTAACACTATATATTAACCACTTTTATGCTTTCAGCCAATACCTATTTGTTGTTATTACTAGCTACTATGGATATTGCTTTAACCTTAAATTTTTTTTGATACTGGAGCTTTTCTCCTCAGCCCCTGACTGAATTTTGATTGTCATCTAGTCAGATTTGTACATGAAAAAGGATTTGCATTTGTATTTTGCCATATTATACTATATTAGTTTTAGTTTGATTTGTATAGTTAGTACTATTAGTGACTTCATATTTTGTAGTGTATTAGTCTGATAGTGGAGCTTTTCTCCTCGGGCCTCTGCTGAAAATGGACATGTATCCAGCCAGACTAGCCCGGTTAACAAATGTAAAATAAATAAAAAAAAATAAATAAATAAACAAATTCAATCCAGACTTTAATGTTTGCTATTGTCATAAATAAACTATTCCTATAAGTACAAAATGTGTTTTCTTAGGATTTTTAACTATTGCAGAACATTGTGTGACAAACTGGTGCTAGAATAATGGGAGAAGCACCTAGCATATATACTTGTATGATATCAAAGAAAAACACGGGGACACAAAAATGTTTTATGACAGGGGAAAAAAGACACATAAACAAAGAGGCTGATATAAGTGAAAGATGAAGCAGCATGACATTTGCTATAGGAGCTTATAAGCAGCAATGAATTTTGTCTGATTACTGCACCAGGTATGTGTGGGAATATACTTCTTGGGTCTGGCACCCACTAGTGCCTTTTACCAAGAAATAATAAATAACTGATGGGTATTATAAGAAAATGAGCCTTCCAATCGCTAGACAGTTCAGTGTTGCCCTATAATACCAGCCCTATAGCTGAAACACCTGATGTTCTTAAGAGTCATTTGCATGGGTCTATATTAGATCAGTGAATGCTTAAACAAGTGAACGCTGATTGATCGACCTTATTTTAGCGAAAATTAAAAATATCGTAGCAACAGAAACTCAATTTTTTTCCTAGGAAAAGAATTCGGTTGTCCATTTCTGTTGCTTTGGTATTTTCAGTGCTGTGGTGGAAAGTTATGGGTTGGATTCAGGTAAGTGTGCGATTGTGTGGATGTGGGTGTTAGGGTGGGTTAGGTGAGTTAGGGTTAGGGCTCGGGTTAGGTATGTTTCCGATTTTGTGGACGTGAGTGTTAGGGTGGGTTTAGGTGAGTTAGGGTTAGGGAGAGGGTGAAGTGAGTGTGCGATAGTGACGGACCTTAGGGTTAGGGTTTGGATTAAGGTAAGTGGATAGTTAGTGGTATGTGCATAGTTTAGTGTAGGGTTACCTGTCAGATTTTAGGTGTATGTGTGTGGATTTCTGTTTGTTTGGTGTGCTTGTGTTGTGTGTATGTGTTTTGGATCAGCGATTTTTTTCCCTTGGAAAAAAAATCGCTGATCTGATAGTTCGGGATTGTAAGCTTTCGCTTACATAAGGTCGATCAATCAGCGTTCGCTTTTTTAAGCGTCCGCTGATCTAATATAGACCCCATTTGCATATATCCCATATGCCTCTAATACAAGACGTTTGAGGGCTCACACAGTGGAAATTCTAGCTTGGCTAGAATTTACTTTTAGTATTACTGATTGCTTTTTCTGTGTGAACTTTTTACTCATTGTTTTAGTTTGTTAGTTGGGATATTCTGCAGACACTCTAATGGTATATGACATCAGCTGGGTATGACAGCCCGGTATTTCTAATGCTTATTCAAACAGTCAGATTGTGCTGTGCTGATGAGGCCATAACAAGGCCAAAACATGCATGTCCACAGCTAGTGGGGTTTGGCTTTTTTAGCTTGAAATTGTCCATTAAATGACATAAAAAGAAAAAATTCATGGGTATTCAGAATCTCCATATAGCTGAAACACCTGATGTTCTTGAGGGTCATTTACATATATCCCATGTGCCTCTAGTACAGGAGGTATGAGGGATCACACAGTGGAAATTCAAGCTTAGCTAGAATTTTCTTCTAGTTTTCATAATAGCAGCCCTGGAATATATATTGTTGTACATAGAAAATAGCTGTCAGTTAAGTTGTTCTGCATTTGTTTTATTATTAGTATATATATTAGTTTTTAATCTATATAGTTTTTGATAAAAAAGAGTTCCTCAGCCTAACATTTGAAGGTTGGTGTAAGATATGCAACTGCCACTGAAAGAATTATACTACATACAAAATATAAATGCTATGAAGTTTTTGAACAGATAATTTACATCTGTTCACACACAGACATGGATAGCGACACACACACACACACACACACACACACACACACACACACACACACACACACACACACACACACACACACACACACACTTTCTCATATAGAAATGAATGGTTTAAATTACACACACACACACACACACACACACACACACACACACACACACACACACACTTTCTCATATAGAAATGATTGGTTTAAATTGCACACACACACACACACACACACACAAACACACACACACACATACACACACGCACATACTTTCTCATACAGAAACAAATGGTTTAAATTACACACACACACACACACACACACACACACACACACACACACACACACACGCACATACTTTCTCATACAGAAACAAATGGTTTAAATTACACACACACACACACACACACACACACACACACACACACACACACACACACACACACACACACACACAGACACACACACACACATATATATATATATATATATATATATATATATATATATATATATATATATACCCCTGTAACATACCTTCTGCAGTCCTATGATTGCAGATCTATATATGCAATCAATTTTGAGGAGGCCCATACCTCCTTCAGAACAGGGAATATATATAGTCATGGTATACGCTGATGTTCTATAAATCATTTGATAAGCATGAAGCATCCTTCTTGTTTTCCTGTCCACCCGATACAATACCTTTTGAGGCCAGTCAGTCACTCCAAAACTGTAAGTTAGGACTGGAAGAGCAAAGTGGTTTATAGCTTGGACTTTGTTCCTAGATGTCAGTGCTGTTTTCAGTATTAATTTTAGTTGTCTAAAATATTCCTTACTAAGTTTTATTCACATTTGTTCATGATTTGTTGTTGATCCTTCATCAGTTCCCAAATATTTATTCACTCTATCTTGCTCAAGTTCTTTTATATCACATTCCTGTCTACGGCTGATGTTTTCTTGGTGCTGCAGCTTTCCTGCTTTAAACATTGCTTTTGCACATTTGTCAAGACCAAATGACATTCTTATGTCATCTAAAAAAAGTTTTGACCACTTGCAGTTGTGCTTTCAGCTCCTCATCTGATGAACTATACAGTTTTAAGTCATCTACAAAAAATAAATAAATAAATAAAGATGAGATGAGATGTCTTTATACTTTGTTGTTTTCTGGGAGCTAAATTGTAGCCATGGCCTAATTTGTTAAATAGACAGCTTAATTGGTTAAGGGCAAGACAAAAGAGCAGCAGTCACAAAGAGTTACCCTGGAATATCAGCTATTGAATTTTTATCCCTGAAATAATAATTTGTCCTTTATCATGGCTTAACTGCAAAGTGGTTTGCCACTGTTTCATGGTCTCTGCAATGTAATCAATCAGTGTAGGGTGTATCTTATACATTTTAAGCACTCTTTTTATCCATGAATGTGGAATACTGTCAATTGTTTTTTTTTTTTTTGCAGTCTATCCATGCCATACTTGGATTCTTCCCCTTTTCATAGTTCTCCATTATGACTTTATTTAATAACAAATGATCCTTTGTTCCATATGACTTTCTTTTGTTATCCTTTTGTTCTATTGCCATGATTGAGATTTCTTCTAAATGATTATAAAATCTGTCGGCATCAATTCCAGTGTAGAGTTTCTATGTCATTGGAAGGCAAGTTATTGGTCTATAGTTTTTAGGATAGCTTGCAGGTTTGCTCGTATGAGTATCATTTTTCCTGTTGTTAACCAGGTTGGTGTCTGTTTGGGGTGTGTGCATATAAATAGTTCTTACTCATGACTAAATCTTCATGTAAAGATGTTAATACTTTTAGCCAGGAGTTAGGTACTACATCTGGGCCAAGGATTTTCCAACTGGGAGCTTTTCTTAACTTTGTTTCAATCTATCTGGCCATTACTTCATCCCATTTCATATCCTGTACAATTGAACTTCCTATTCTCTCTTCCATTTACTTATATCCATTCAGAGTATTTGTAATGTTCCAAAGGATCTTCATAGATATTTCTCCAAAATGTATCTATTTCTTATTTGTTTCTTTTTTTTGGTGGTGTTTCAATTCCTTTAGCCTTGTTTCCCAATTCTCTATAAAAACATTTTGGGTCATCAATAAATTGCTTCTCTGTACTTTTCCATTATATTTGTCTGCATATCTTCTAAGTTTTTCTGCCTGTGCTGATAAATTTAGTTTATTATTTGCAATGGTACATGATAGATACCAATCTGAGTATTTTTGTTGATCTGTTCCCTCTTCTATACTCTTCTAACAGTGACACTTCTTTTCTTAATTGATTTGTAATTTTATCTGATACTTCAATGATAACATTTGATTTCTCCCCTTCCTTTCTATTACTGCCCTGTGTTTTTGTGGTAAGACTTTAGCTGTTATTTAGCTGCACAATAATATATACTATTTACTTCTGTTACATAGCATGAATCTCTATGAACATTCTTAATTAGTGTGTTCATTTGTTTTATCAAACTTCTAACTTTCTGGGTTTTATTGACTTTCTGTAGTCTATTTTTTTCATTGATCTTAATATGTCTTTCCACCCCTATTAAATCAAGCAACTCTTCTCTTAGATCATTTTCTTCTAAACTGAGGGCACATTCTTTGTTCTCCATTTCCTGAGTACATTCTACAGAAAGTTCCAGAGCATCTTCCTGTGCCACATTCTTTTCAGTTTTATTCTGTGTCATCCGTTGCTCTTTCATATGAAACTCACTGGCCCATCACACCATAACATTGGCTGTGTCAAATCAGAGGTGCCACCAGTTTCCTGTTCTTTTTCTTGCTGTGCAACTTCAACTGAACTTTTGTACTGATTTCCTGTGGAAGGCTCCAAATTACCTTCATTTGGCAAATGATTAGATGTTTCTTGCTCCACTGGTTTCTCCTTAATTTGGGGATCCATTGCTTTATCCTGATGTGATGTTATCAGAGTTAGATTTTCTACACTAATTCCTTCACTTTGCAGGTAATCCATAACCTCAGTATCTGTTTCTTTAACTTCTCCACTACTAATCTTCTTTGCTACTTTTCCTGTTTGCTTTCTTATTTTTTGTATTGCAAAAGTTTCCATATCTTTATGCATTTGCCTATATTTCTCTTCAAATATCTTTGATGCTGCTCTTTTTGTATTGGTTAGTTTTGCTTTCTCCTTTGCATAAATATTGCACCACATTTAATCTATTTTTCTTTCCCAGGTCCATATTTCTTCTTCAGATGTCTCTTGCTCATCCTTTTTCTCCTTACCTAGGGGAAATTGTTGTTTGCGCATGCTGTGATATAACTTGTGTTAGACTTTCTACAGTAAATTTTTCACTTTGCAGGTATTCCATAACTTCAACTTCTATTTTTTTTAACCTCTGCTTTACTAATCTTCTGTTCTACATTCCCTCTTTGTGATCATATTGTTTGTATTGTGAATTTTTCCTTACCACTCCTTTGCCTGTATTTCTCTTTGAATATCTTTGTTTTTTTTTGTATTGATTAATTTGGATCTCTTCTTTGCATAAATATTGCACCATATCAGATCTCTGTTTCTTTCCCACGTGCATACTTCATTTTTATAGCTTTCAAAAATCTCTAGATTTTGTTCTTTTTTGTACTTAGTCACTTCTTTTTCCAAATAGCCTAAGGTTTGTTGGTCTATATAATGTTTTTCATAAATCTGTTGTATTAATAAACACAACATTTTATTTGAAGCTTCTGACAGTTTTTCCTGTGCAAGCATTTTTCTTACCTTTAATTTCTCTCTTAATATTTTTGTATATCTTCTGCCTGGAAATTCTGGGCATTTTGTATAATAGTAACAATGCGTGATTTCTTTCTTATCCTCAATAGTCCACTCTACCATTTTTATGGCTCTTTTTTGGGCTATCAGTTTTTGTGACTTTTGTGGACTACTATTCTACAACATGGGGGCCATCCTTATATACCCCTATGTATGTACTGACATGTAATATAATTCACTGGATAGAAGAGCACTATTGGCCAAGATCAAACACTGCAACAATGCTAATTTCATGAACTCTAATCATACCTAACTTAGGAGTGGGGTCCATTCCCATCATGGTATTAGAAACACAAAACACTTGAAGAAATTGAAACAATAGAAGAAGAAGAGAAAGAGGTTAAGCAAAAGAGTAAAGGACGGGGAGACTTGGAAAAACATACTAAAGAACTAGACTAAAACAATACTAAAGAAACTTATAGAGAACAGAAGGGTCAGGGGCATAAATAGGAATGAAAATGATAAAATCTGGTAGAGAAGTGAGAAATAGCTCAAGAGGAAGATATACTGTGCAGAGAAAAGATTTAAGACAATGGAGGGAGTGCAGAATACCAAAGACTCAGTGGAGGTACTACTTACTGTTCAGTGAGACCTGGAAAAACAATAAATGTCAAGAGAAGAAAGGTACATGCATGGTAGGAGGGGAAAAGGAGGGAGGATCACATCCTGGAGGAAATGGAAGAAGTTAGGAAGGCATCATTATACAGATCTATGAAGAGTTAAGGGAAAGAAGAGACAAGGTCAAAGAATAAGGAATAAGAAAGAACTGTGAAAGGAAGAACAAATGGAAAAGAGTTGCAGGATAGTGGCAGAAAACAATTCAGGCAGTCAGACACATGCAGAAAGTACAAAGAGTGGGAGATCAAATCCTGAAGGCAGAAGGCAGAAAGAAGGATAGTAGAAGCTGGAGTTGTCAGAAGGAAGTGGCGGGAATGATGCACATGTTCTAGAACTGTGGGTGGGACACAAGAATACTGGTATCTGTCACAGAAGATTTGGAGAGATATATTTCAAAAGGAAGCAGAGCAAACCTGGAAGTTTTGTATGTGGGCCATAAAGAAAGAGGACAGCATATGTGCAAAAAGGGACATAAGCATTTCCAGACTGCTAAGTACCGAAGTTAAAACTTCCATCACTCAAAACTAGAAAGGGACAAAAACAATACAGGAGAATGAATTATGCAAGAGGTTCCTGGACATGGAGGGAAGGTAACAAAAATGTGAAAGGGGGGGGTGAATGAAAAAGGCAGTGGAAAGAGGCATTAGTATACTACAAGAGAAAAATCATAGTGGGGAAGTAGAGGGTGAACCCAAAAGGAAACTAAGATATTTAACTCCACTATGAGCTCATGGCATAGGCTATTTATTTATTTTATTTATTTAACCATGTAAACTTAGTAAGCATATGTCTCTTTTCAGGAGCAACCTAGGAGCTCTATCTGGTTAAAGGACTTGCTCAGAGTCATGGAGCAGACAAAGGGAGATGGAGAGAATCAAACACAGAATCACTGTCTGGTTAATTGGCTTCATAATCAGTCAGTTGACAGATGAAAACTGAGGGAATGAATCCAAAAACTGGACACATAGTCTTAGCTTTTCAGTCATTTGTCTCTGAGAATATTACAGACGGCACTACAATCAACAGCTCATTTTAACTTACTTTCTGTTTCTGGGAGGAACAAACTGTATCTACAGTTGTCTGGGGATCAGGCTGCCCGCAGCTAATCATACTACAGGATGATGCATGTAGTGGCAGCCAAGCAGGTGCTGAGAGATCCAGACAACAGTATTTCTGTTTGAAATGTGAATGCAATAATGCTCTACAAGGAAATAGCATTGTTGTTATGAACAGCTAGTAGTATTATCAAACCCATTTTATCGAAAGCTGATGTTGTTGCAAGTGTTAGAACAGTTAGTCTGAGATGTCACAGTGTGAAAAGCAAGAGAGTCCTTTCTTTCAACCATGTAGTAACAGTGCAAACATCCCAGCACTTAATAATACACCTTTTTTCTGGAGGATGCTCAGTCTGCTATGTACTGTGTCCTTAACATATTATGCCCATGTATCCTAGCACAAGGCTATCTACACATGTGCAAGATGCATAGTCTGCTTCACTTTGTGTTCACAGTCCTCTCTGCCTCACACCCCCAATGTCACCTGAACTATTTCTTTGCAGAACACATTGTTTGCTGTCCTGTATTTTATGTGCTGAAGTAGCATCTCATCCCGTGATACATGGCCCTTCATGCACCACCACCACATTCACAGAAGGCTATCCGTCTACTGGAGTACTCAATTTATCACTGGAATTTATTACTTGGTGCAATAGTCTTATTATTACATGGTAGACTGAGCAGGTGCTGACCTAAACAAAATTCTGATTATAAGTAATATGACCAATATGCTTTTTACTCTATGTCTTGTATGTAGCATGGAAGGTGTCATTAAATACAGCAGACTGGTTGGAAATAACCACATTTTTAGTGAATAAAATTATTCATTCATATGTGGCTGGAATTTAATACGCTCACCTTGTTAAATTTTATTGACAGCAGGTGGTGCACAACCAAACAAAAGTGTTGTTTATTATTTTGGAAGTTCTTTTATTACTCTTTTTTCTAAGGAATGTCTTTGTTATCTTGTGTAATGCCATTAATTTAGTTCACCAGTTTGGAAAGTTACATGTCTTACATTACCTGTTGCTTTATGTACCAGGGCTGGCAAAACTAACATTCACCACCCCTCTCTCAGTCATTACTCTCTCCTTATTTCTCTCCTTCCCACTCCCATAACTCTTGTTCTTACCTCCCTCTCCTTGCTTGTATCTATTTTGTACAAAATGTAAATCTACCCCATAAATTCCATTGCATTCTGTGCTTCATGTTACCTTTCTTAACAAAGTACTGTTATTGTATAAGTATGGCTTCTGTGATGGATCCCATTAATGTTTATTTGTATTTTCCTACATTTAATTTGTTATTAAGGCTGAAAATTGCTTTCCTTATGTTTACCTGACTATTATTTTACTTTTACTCTTGTAAGAGATTACCTGTCGGTCTCACGTGCATTAAAAACTGTTGTGTTTTTTCACCTGAGGTGGGCCAGAAATTGGTCCATCTGGATCAGTGCTCTGTCATGGTAAACAAATGTAAATAGTAAATAAATAAATAAGTAAAACATACTCTTCCAGGTTGGGCCAGAATAAACAAAGAATAAAATAAAATAAAAATGTCTCTTCTAAACCTTGATGCATGTATATGCAGAGTTGTTCTGTTTAATTCTGACTGCTTTGTTTAGTTAACCACTTTGTTTCATTGTTATTGTACTCAGGGTAGAGGAAGGAAGGTACAGGGTAGGGGGTTGCGCAAAGAATTAAAGGAGTATGCCAAGCTAGGGAGTAGGGTCTAATAAAAGAAGCATGTAAGCCGCTACCTTGACCAGATGAACACTCTGCTGACCCATTGCCCATAGGTGGATCATTGTGACTGGTGGAATGGCAAGAGATCCTCTGCTGGCCAAATTGTAGGGACTAAAAGGTGAGTGAACTGGCTTTTTCCTCCAGGAGGTGCTTGCTGTAGAGCCTTTGTCTGGCTCCCTGTTAGACAGCAATATTGTCAACTACTCATGCTGCAGCTGGGCTACTACAGGTAATGGTTTTGGACTACCTCTTTTTTGAGATGTTCACATACTTGCCCAGCGAAGCACTCACAGATCCATCAATCACCTGAGCTATAGCCTCAGCAGGGGTGAGATGTAGATGAGACACCTGCTCAAGCACGTTTTCTTCTTGATCTGAAGAGTGGGGACATAATGGAAAGACCACCATAAGTGAAAAATCCATTAACTGCAACTGTATATATATATATATATATATATATATATATATATATATATAAAATGGGCAACATAAGTGACTAATACCAACTCTAGCCTGATGCCAGTCTTTCCTGTCACCTATAACAGTCCACATGGTTCACATCCCATTCTATCTATGATGAAGGAGAACAGACAATGTGAGTAAGGTGTGACAGGTGAAGTGGTCAATGGCAGCACAAAATATATGTCCTAATTCCTAAAATCTGTGCCACTTATCTCACTGCCTGTGGGCAGGAAGATGTGTGACCCCTTAACCTAATTACACAGAACTACACACACACAAATACACACACACACACACACATACACACACACACACACACACACTCACACACACACACACATATATATATATATATATATATATATATATATATATATATATATATGTATATAAACCCTGTAACATATGGAGAAGGACCTCACAGCACAGTGGCACCCTAACATATATCTATACAGCTGTATCATGTAGGCTCCTCCCCACTGTAACCAACCAAGAAAATTAATTATATATCACAGGCAGGCCTGCAGGTTCTAGGAATATATCTCAACAACACAATGACAGTATTTTCCAACAACATCTTCACCACATATATTATCCCCTCACCCTAAGCCACAATAAATATTAATGGCATATGGTAGAAAGACAAATCCAATAAATAGAAAAATGTACACTGCCAGTTACCTAACTTTTGTTACCCACTGTCAGAGATTTTCAGGGTGACAGTGTCATAGTTCAGCATATCTGAGTCTGCACTGTTGTGCTATACTGGTTATGCCTGTGGCCCTGGTCAGAACTTTGGCCATAACAAACTAGACATCAGCCATACTGAAAGGACTATCAAAAGGCCATACTAGCTACTCCCTGAACTGGCAGTGAAGGAGGAACAACAATATTTTGCTCTCCTTCATTCATAAGGCAAGTGGTCTCTGCATTGTATTTGCCGAAATAGCCATTGCAGCTTGACTGTCTTAAGAAAGTGGAAAGTGTTTCACAAGGTGTAAAATGGCAACCAGAGAATCATGTAGACAATGTGATTTCTGAATCATGTGTATTGCAGCACCTCATTTTACAGTCACATGACATGCACATAGTCACAGATCTGTTTCAGGAGCATACGGATACCAGTAGGTACACTCTTTGGCTGTCCTGCATGACAAAATAGCAAGGCAATTCAAAAGCATTTATAGAATTTGGGCAAATGTCCCTACATATAATGTAACTAGGTTATACAACTGCTGAGTTTGAGAATCCAGTGCCATGTGTGTGCTACTAAGTATGTGAGTTTGCATCACATTGTGTAGAAAGGCGTTTAGTCTGAGTTACAGAGCCATCCTCACATTTGTGACAAGATGTAATACTCTAGCTAGTTAGAAAAGTACACATCTGCTAAGGATATGTATACCAATAAGTAGCAATAAGGAATGTGTGAACATGTAGGTCTTAAATTTAAAACAGATTGTACAGGTAATAGGTATGGCCACCGAATGAGGGCTACCCTTACTGTATACATATTCCTATCCTATAACAGAGTGCTTAGGCCCTACAGAAATAGTATGGGAGATATGTGTGGCCAAGCAGACCATGCTGGTGTGCACATTTCTCTCCATTTCATAATAGTACTGGGCAATTATGTTGCTTTTGTACCTGTAGGTGTCAGCTTACCCTTGTCAGCCATACTCAGTATATAGCAGTGACCCTAGTATTCAAAAGTGTTATAAACCCAGAAATGCAACCTCAAACAGAGGCAGGATAATTTCAGCCCTGTCAAGGGTACTTTCTACTGCAGGCAGTCAGGCCCAATTGATGATACCCATTGGAAGAATGCTGACCAACATCTATGTGACCAAATATTACAGGCACTGCTCCACTGGGACCAAGTATTACAGGCACTGCTCCACTGGGACCAAGTATTACAGGCACTGCTCCACTACATCAATGCCATGGGTGGGTGGAACTGCACGCTGAGGCAACATTGAAGATGCATTATAAATGTGATCAAGTCTGCCAAGGCAAGGGCATGACAGATAGCGGCAGAGAGGTTGGCCGTAGAGGGTGGATCATCGGGGACTATAAGACTTACAGAGTTAGATGAGTTTCTGATATCCTCAAGTAGTGACGATATTATGATGATCCTAAGAAATGTGAATGCAGGTACAAAGACAGCCCTACAACCACATCTTAGTTGAAGACCAACCAGGTTAGTACAACATACAGATGACGTTTTTTATAATACTACTGCACATATAGGCTATTCATAGTAAACCACTACTTATGTGTCATCATGGGAACTTCAGTGCAGGAACTGCAGGATGGCAGAAGAGGTAGGTATCTGATGTACATCTGTATTTACATGTTCACAATAGTAAAGCATAACACATGACCATGCTTGTACCACAAGTAATCATGTTACTATTGATGTTTTGCATTTATCCCTTGCAGTGTATTCACAAGTTATGGCAGAGTACTACTTTACCTGTAGCAGTGGGGGCAGGACATATGGTTTATACTGGCACCTATGTACCACAGTCACAGTCAGATGACACAGTGACACTGTTTGTCTGTCTATCTGTTTCTCTGTCTCCATCATGGACGAACATAGGCCTTCTTGTGAATCCCACAGATGAACTCATGGATGTACAGTCCGGCTATTGTCTACCCAAAAGGGGGAAGGTTATCCTATGGCTGCAGCTTCCACCAGTGCTTCTCCTTCAGCTGACACAGCAGCTGACCACCAGTGCTTCTCCTTCAGCTGACACAGCAGCTGAGAGCAGCACGTCAGATGTGGTTATATCCTTCACAGTTCACCCACATAGGGGTTTTGGATGCTATCACTTGTGACAGTTAGTCCCCGGACATGCAGGGGTTGCTCTGAGTCAATTAACAGATGTGTAAATGTCATTCAGTCACAGTCTACTGCTACCTAGTCCAGAATGGCACTGACTGCTGTGATGCAAGGCACTGAGGAAGATGCCAAATAGTACTATCTGCAGCTTTGTGAGGACAAGGAGTCCACAAACAACAAAATGATTGGGATTACAAAGTCTGTGATGGTATACATAAACTTAATTGTGACCTTGATGTAGGGAATTGCTAGTACGATTATCAGTGCCCACACTGGTGATGATTTCCATGGCCTGGGTGCAGTGTGTACATAGGGTGGCCATGTACAGAGGCCCTTGTAGGACTCATACTTAGCACCTATGTTATGCAATGTATCTCTGCCACTCCTCATCATGGGCAATGATGGCACCCATTCCCCACTGGCAGGACTCCTCAGCAGAAAATTCCATCCAAGTTAGAGCTAAACTATAGCACTCCATCTCTTCCACAGAGGAACCTCAGTCCTATCATACAATACCAGCAGAGTGGTCCCTGGACACAGACATTTAGTGGTGCTCCATTCCTGTCACAAGAGGATGTGAAGTCTGACACAGAACTCATTAAATTATCTCTATGGGAGACTCACACCTCTGCTTATTGTGACATGTTTCTCCCACTCATTTTATGTTGCAAACTAGGTGTCATTGTGTCCCTCTGTATCTGATGACTGTAGCCCACTACACCATCTGTCTTCAATTTCTCCAAGACTTTTGTTTTTCTGATACCATCATAGGAATGGAACCCATTCCTAAGTAAAAGTTTGATTAAAGTTCATGAAATGAGTATTGTTTCAATCTTTGATGTTAGCCAAAAGTGAGCTTCACAGCACACACAGTGTGTCCAGAATTCACTCCTTCTGCAGTTCATGTAGAGTTACATGTATTTGTAACACCTAAATATGACTGCAAATTATTTTTTATGAGACCAGTTGCTCCTACTACTATTGGAACTTCTAGGTCTCCTTTGTGGGTCTACTTCATGTTGTCGTAAGCTGACAATATTGAGTCTGATATTGTTGGCACGACAATACTGAAAGTGAAGAACATTGTACAAGTAAACGGAAATCTCCGTAAGGGGAGATTTCCGTTTACCTCAATGTAGTGCAGTCTCAGAGTTGGTATATTTAAGAAGGGGGGGGGGTGCAGGGGCCCCTGTCTACGCCATTTAGGTTTTTTTTTTAATTTTTTTTTTTTTTACGTTATTCGATGTTTTACTTAATCAATCGATAAAGTTCGACCTTCATTGATTCAATTAAGTAAACTTTCGATAACATGATATAGACGCTCCTTCTTCCATACTGCTCTTGTTTTTGCATGTAAATCCTTGTATTTTATGACTTTGTGTCTCTCTGTACATAAGACACTGTAATCACTGGGTGTAACAATTTCAATGATAAATGCTACTTTTGTCTTCTTTTTCTGGACTACTATATCTAGTTTTCTTGTAGCTGTTTTTTGAACTGCTGGTAAAGGGTGATCCCATGTTATATAAAATCTCTGCAATGCTTTTTTTGGTTTATGTTTTCAATGCTTTTTAAGTGCTTCATCATTGCAGTATTTGCACAGTCCCCAGTGCAGCAGTCTTGTCGCATTATTGTGACTTTCAGTATAGAGGCCCTCTGCCATCAGTGTATCACACCCAGCAACAAGATGTGCATCTAGTTCCAGTTCTTTCTTTACAGAAACTGCCTGTTTATGTCTGCTTCTTCCAAAAAACTGCAGTGGTGGTGCTGCAGTAGCGTTGTCGCCTCACAGTAAGACGTTGTCTTGTTCGATTCTCAGCTAAAGCGTCTTCTGTGTGGAGACATACGTGAATGTGCGTACCTTCATTGAAGGTTGTGCGTCAGAGCTGGCAACTCGGTACGTAAAAATCTACTGCCAGTCATTAGCAGACCGGAGTTCTGCTGTGGCGAACCCTAACCAGGAAAAGCTGAACGATACAACATGTCTGCTTCTTCCACATGTCCAAAGGACTTTGTAAACCAATGTGGACATAGTCCACTATCCTAAGCTGCCATTATTAACCTTTCTTCTTTTGGTTTAAGTTTATCTCTCCTTAACTATTCTTGTATCAAATCCTGAACAGCTCAAGGTTGTTGATTTTTGTCTACTTCTGGTTTGATTTCAATTCCTGCTTGACACCAATATGCATCTGCTAAACTAAGCAGGGAAGTCATCTTAGATGTTTTCTCCTCATGTTTTAAAACTTTCACTACTTTGGGGTCTTGTGAGGTCAGCAGATATATATGCAGTCCCATGGCTGCATATCCATACATATAATCAATTTTGAGGAGGCCTATGCCTCCTTTAGAATGAGTAATAAATAATCTTGATATACACTGATTTTTATACATCATTTGATAAGCATGAAGCATTTTTTTTGTTTTCCTGTCCAGATGATCCAGTACCTTTTGAGAACAGTCAGTCACCCCAAAACTGTAAGATAGAAGAGAAGGAACAGATTGCTTTATAGCTTGAACTTTATCCCTAGGTGTCAAGGCTGTTTTCAATCTTAGTTTAGTCTTCTGAAATACTCCTTACTGAGTTTTATTCACATTTGTTCACATTTTATCGGTGATTCTTCATCAATTCCCAAATATTTACACAATCCCTCCTGTTCAAGCTCCTTTATATCACATTCCTGTCATAGATTGATATTTTCTTGGTACTACAACTTCCCTGCTTTAAATATTACTTTTACAAATTTATCAAGACCAAATAGCATTCTTATATAATCTGAGAATGTTTTAACCACTTGAAGTTCTGCTTTCAACTCATCATCTGATGAACTATACAATTTTAAGTCATCCACAAAAAAGTCGATGAGAACTCTTTAAGCAAGGTTGTTTTCTGGGAGCCAAGTTGTTACCTTGGCCTGTTGTGTTAAGAACACAGCTTAATGAATTAAGGAGAAGACAAAGCAGCAGTGAGAAAGAATCACCCTGAAATATCCTCCTTTGAATTGTTATCCCCAGGATAATAATTTGCACTTTGTCATGGCTTAACTGCAAAGTGGTTTGCCACTGTTTTATGGTTACTGCAAAGTAATTGATCAGAATAGGATGTATCTTATACACAGACCTCTTAACCAATCAGTGACAAATTTGAACAGAATCAGGGAAAAGTCAAGAAAAAATCAGGGACAATCAGGGACACTTTTAAAATATTAATGCTATTAAGTTGAAACATTGAGAGAATCAGAGCATATGAATTGATACACCTTTTCTGAAGTAAAAGAAGTGTATAACTCTTAATTATTGTCATTATTCATTAAGTGTAATTCACCACCTTTCTGCCCAAAGTCAGTAGTTTTAGGAGGGATTCAGAGGGACAGAGCAAAAATTTGAGTCAAAATCAGGGACGTCACTGAAAATTAGGGGCAGTTGAGAGGTATGCATCTGTAAGCAGTCCTTTATCCATGAATCCGGAATGCTGTCAAATGCTTTTTTTTTTCTAATATATTTCTGACATACTTAGAATCTTCCCTTTTTTACAATTCTCTATTATGGCTTTATTCAGCAAAAAATTACCTTTTCTTATCCTTTTGTCTTATTGCCATGACTGAGTTTTTTTTCTAAATGACTATAAATTCTGTCTGCGTCAATTCCAGTATATAGTTTGTACATCTTCAGAAGACAAGTTGTTAGCCTGTTGTTTTTAGAATAGCTTACAAGTTCACTCTTAAAGAGGAGTATCCTTTTTCCTGTTGTTAAGCTGGTTGGTGTCTGATTGGGATACATATATAAATAATTCTTACTCAGAGTTAAATCTTTGTGTAAAGATGTTAATACTGTTAGCTAGAAGTTAGGTACTGTATCTGGGCCTGGGATTTGCCATTTAGGAGCTTGCTTAATTTTGTCTCAGTTTCTGTAGCCATTACTTCATCCCATTTCATATCCTGTACATTTGAACTCCTTACTGTTTCTTTTAATTTTTCTGTCCAGTCACCATCTTTGTTATGTTCCACAGGGTCATCATAAGTATTTCTCCAAAATGTGTCTACTTCTTGTTTACTGGTGTTTCTATTCTTTTTGATTTGTTTCCCAGTTTTGTAAAAACTTTTATGAGTGATCAACAACTTCCTTATTTTGTACTTTTCCCTTATATTTATCTGCAAATCTTCTAAGTTTTTTTCTGCCTGTGCTGATATCTTTAGTTTATTATTTGCAATAGTGTATGATAGATCCGGGTCTGTTTTGATACTGGGCATTGCTTTTACTACATCTGTCTTTCTTGCTGCTCTGTTCCCATTTCTATATTTTTCTAACAGTGACACTTCATTTTTTCTTGTCTTAATTGCTTTATAGTTTTCTTTATTTGTTCCTTCCATGGAAATATATTATTTCCTCCCTTGCTTTCCCTTATTTCTCCATGTTTTTGTGGTAAGACTTTAGCTATTCATTTAGCCAGAAGTGTAGCTTGGTTGGGGTGAGAGGGGCAATTGCCCCAGGCACAAAGGGTTGAGAGGTGTGATCATCCAACCTTCATCATGACTCTGTTTCTCTGAGGGTGTTACTGCAATGCCATTTTTTATAAGCTGGTATTGCATTTGTGGTGAAACCTGAGTGCTGTAGCACTCCGTGTAGGGTTACCACCTGTCCCACTTTGCGAGGGACAGTCCCTCTTTGGGCAGTTGTGTCCTGACAAAAAATTGTAAAAATGGCAAATGTCCTGAGATTTTAGGACAAAATTATTTCCTATATTTTATGTAATAGTTGCATAAAACAGTTATTCTGTATCTAAAATACCTATATATTATAAGAAACAGAATAAGCAACTAAAATGCTACAAGAATAAGCTTTTATTTAGGCAAAAAAGTTAAGTTCTATCCTTTGTACTGACCGTGGGTATGTGTCGGCCTGTAAAATCTGATGTTTGTACCAAAAATGTCCCACTTTGGCCATTTGAAAAGGTGGCAACCCTAACTCCGTGTTTAGTCTAAACTATAGCAACTGCTTGCTACATTTATAGCAAACAGTTTGCTACAGTTTAATAGAAAAAGTGTTTTTTTTTGTTTTTTTTTTAACTGAGACATAAGCACCATAGCACTTAGTGCAGGCAGGGTATATACTGTAAAAATTGTTTTGCTTCATTTGTAGCAAGAAGTGTGCTGTGGTTTAAAACCATCTTTTTATAGATAAAGTTATATGTGTGGAGCAAAATGCAGATCAGGAGTAGGGCACAGAAATGAGAACTGAATAGCTGGGGCAGGAAGGGGGGGTTGTCACCTGTTTGGTGTGCAAGTCGAAGGAATGGCAGTTTTTTTTGCGCTTGAATGGAAGAGCTGGTGGGGAGTGTGGTGGAAGAAATGGAGGGTGGAGTGTGGATCTAACTATAATAAGCCAATCTATAAATGTAGAAATTGCCTTAATAATACAGTGAAGTGCTTTTTTTTATTCTACTCTTCACTTGAAGAAGATGAGGGGATGGGGTGCTGGTTTGTGGTACCAGCACAGGGCACTGATAGAGCCAGCTACACTTCAGAATTTAGCTGCACAGTACAATATCCTATTTACTTCTGTAACATCTCATGAATTTCTCTTAATAGTCTTGATTACTATGTTCATCTTCTTTATCATACTTCTAACATTTTGAGTCTTATTTACTTTCTGTAATCTATTTATTTCATCAATCTTAACATGTCTAACCATCTCTATTAGATTAAGCAGCTCTTCCCTTAGATAATTTCTTCTATTCTTCTAAACTGAGAGCACATTTTTTCGTATCCATTACTTGTGGGCATTCTATAGAAAGTTCCAGAATATCTTCCTGTGACGTATCTTCTTCAGATACATCCTGCATTATCTGCTGTTCCTTCATATGGGAAGTCATTGTCCCATCACTCACCAATATTACCTGTGTCAGAGTTGCCACTGTTTTCTGCTCCTTCCCTTGCTGTGCAACTTCAGCTGGACTTTTGTACAGGCTTCCAAGAGAAGTGTCCAGAACATCATCATGTGACAAGTCTTCAGATGCCTCCTGCTCCACCAGTTCCTCCTTAATCTGGGGACTCATGCTATCATGCTATGACATTACCTGTGTTGGATTTTCTGCACTAAGTTCTTCACTTCCCAGGTAATCCATAGCATATCTTTCCATTTCTTTAACTTCTTAATTACTAATCCTCTTTTCTAATTTTCCCTTTTGTCTTTTGTTTTCTTATTTTTTTTGTATTGTGAAATTTCCATATATGGGTGCCTTTGCCTGTATTTCAAATATCTTCAGTGCTGCTTTTTATACTGATTAGTTTTGCTTTCTCCTCTGCATAAATATTACACCATATTAATCTCTTTTTCTTTCCCATGTCTATATTTATTCTTCAGATGTTTCCTGCTCCCCCTGTTTCTTCTTAATTTGGGAACTCATTGTTACATCACGCTCTGACATTACCTGTGTTAGATTTTCTACACTAAATCCTTCACTTTGCAGATGTTCCATAGCTTCAGTATTGAATTCTTTAACTTCTACCAAATGATCCTCTGTTCTACATTTCCCCCTTTGTTTTCTTATTTTTTTATATTGTGAAATTTTTTCATATCTGGGTGTCTTTGTCTGTATTTCTCTTCAAATATATTTGGAACTGCTTCTTTGTATAGATTAGTTTGGCTTTTTCTGGTGAATAAATATTTCACCTAATCAGATCTCTTTTTCTTTCCCATGTCTGCCTTTCTTTTTTATATGTTTCAAAAAATCTCTGGATTTTATTCTTTAGATTTTATAAAGGTGACCCAAGGTTTTATTGTCTATGTAATGTTTTTTAATGGATCTGTTGTATTCATTTTCTTTTATTTTATTTCTTTATTTTGCATTTGTTTATCGGGAAAGTCCAACTGGATACAGTTCCTCTTTTCAGTGGAGGCCCAGGGAGAAAAGCTCCACATTTACAACAGGAAACATTGTACAAAATATCAGAACATTACAACAGAGAAGTAGCATATAGATACAGTGTAATACATACAGAATTCTTAATACATCAATTTTATATATGTAGTCTAACGTTTATGCACATTTCTAATAATAGAGGACACTGATATGTCTATCTAGCAAAAACGTTATGTATGTGCATAACTATGGAGAGATAGCACAGATAAATAATATTATATTATCAGGGAGAGATAATAATAAATAGAAAATAGACCAGTTACTAACTGAGAAAAGTTGCTGGAAGTTTTGGGGGCAGACATCGAGTCAAATTAATTATTGTGAAGGAATGGATGGTGTGGAGAAGATAAGAGTAGGGAAGAGAAGATAGAGGAGTTGGATAGTGAGAGGGGAGGGTAGCAAAAAGGTACTCATAAGTTATAGCTTTGTATTCAAAAAATGGGATTTGAACCATTTTTAAAACTGCGGAGTGTTTGTAGCTGTTCACATATCTGTCTGCAATGAGTTCCAGATTTTGGCTTTGCACGCAGAATACAGGGACTCTCCAGCGGCACTGCTGGATTTGATAACTTTTAAGAAGGATTTATTATTTGACCATAAAGACCATTTACTAGTATATGGGAGTAGAAGGTTTTGCAGAGCATGTTTTTTTTCAGGTTGATTTAGAACTGTATGGGCCAAAGTAAGTTGGTTATAAATTAAGACCTGAGGTAGTTCTAACCAGTTAACTTGCTTGAGTGCAAGGCAATGGGGTGTTCTAAAGTTGGAGTCTGTTGCAAACTTTGCAATCTTATTATATCAGATATCTAATTTTGCTAGGTCTGATTTTTTTTAGGTTTATCAGAATAGGTGAGGCATATAAGAATGTGGAGATCAGGTCTGTTCTTGCAATGGTAGCCTTTGTGCTATGTCTACTTCTATAAAGAGTACTGAGTTATTTATTTACTTTCTTGGCTGTCAGGGCTACGTGTAGATTGAATTTTTATAGTGTTGTCAATAACAACACCCAGACGTTTAGTGAATCAAAACAACAGATGGTGGTATTGTTTGCAGATGTGATCTTAAATGGAGAGAGGGGATCTATAGCTCTAGTGGTTTGGAATATCATGAGTTTGGTCTTCTTGGGGTTTAGAATTAGTTGAGCTTCATTTCAACTCCAGAGAAGAACTGCTGTGTTAGTTGCTGTAACTGTTGAAGCGATAATGAAGTGCATATTAATGTAGAATCGTCTGCATATTAGACTAGGGAGGCATGCTGTGTAGCAGTGCGTAAATTATTAGTGAAAAGTATGAAAAGGAGGGGGCCTAGAATGGAACCTTGTAGTGCACCTAGAGTAATGGGCAGTAGAGGAGATGTACTTTGTTGCTATTTTACAGCTTGCTGGCACCCTGCTAAGTAGTCTTTGAACCAAGTAATTGTGGATTGACTAAGTGTTAGTTCTAAGACTACTTGTATAAGTTTGTTATGAGAGATGGTATCAAATGCTTTTGATAGATCTAGAAAGGTGGAGGATACTGTTTTACCATTGTTCCTATGTTGATTAATGATATTTGTGAAACTCATTAGAGCTGAAGTAGTGCTTTGGTAGGGCTGAAATCCATGTTGGGTTTTGAACAGCAGGTTGTTGTCTAGGTGATACTGCATAATTTGTGAGTGGATGCATTGTTCTAGAACTTTAGATAGGGGTGACAATATAGCTATTGGCCTGCAATTGGACAGTTGTAATGATTTCCCCCTTTGTGTAGTGGAATGAAGTGTGACATTTTCCAGATTCCTGGTTCCTTTTGTTCAGAGATGGATTGGTTTATTAAGAATGATACTGGGTAGGATATTCAGATGGTAGGTTTTCAGCAGCTAGGGTTGTTGGATTGAGTTTTTCAGTAGTTTTTTATAGTTTCTCTTTGTGCAGGTTGGAAATCAAAGGTGCTGTTATCTGGGCTTGCTGTGGGAATTTCTGTGAATGTGGTAGAACAGTTATTACTTGTGAGGACTGGTATGGACTCTGTGAAATACTTATTAAACTGCATAGCTATAGAGCCTGAGTTGTTAGTAGTTATAGAGGTGGGGGTACTGGTGTTTCCAGGTTGTAGGATTTTATTAATAGTGGACCAAAACCTCTGAGGGTTGTTTTGATGTTTAGGTTGAATGCATCGATAGTGATTAATCTTGTCCTGTTTGATTTGTTTTTTTTTTTTGTTTAGCTTTATTTTTAAATTCTTGATATGCCTGTTTAGTCACTTGTGTTTTGCTTTTTTGCCACAGATTCCAAGCTTTGTCTCTCTCTTTTAATAATGTTCTAGTTTCTTTTGTTAACCATGGGGCATAGTTAGTCTTTATTCTTATTATTCTTGGGTGAACTAGTCTATTCAGAATGTTCAGAAACATTAAATTGAATTATTCTATAGTTTTCTCTAGAAGGAGTTGTTTCAGTGGCACCCAATTACAAGGTTTAAGGGTGGATATGAAATTTTGAGGGTTCAAATTTTTTTGTTGCTAATTTCACAATAACTGGTGAGTTTTGTTGGCTTATTCACTGCCTAAGTAGAAAAGTTGGAAAATGATCACTGAGACTATCTGAAAGACAACCACCATGTAAAGACAGAGAAGGTCTGTTTGTTAATATCCAATCAAGGATGGCTTGCCTATTTGATGTTTTATCAATTCTAGTGGGGGCTTGTATGATTTGTGTGAAGCCGTGGAGGTTTATGTGATTTGAGAGGTTTTGTGAGTTACAAGTATTCCAATCTATGTTGAAGTCCCCCATAACAATTGTTTCCTGGGGAAGAGAGTTTGAGGACCAGTAGAGGATGTTTTCTAGGGTGGAGATGTTGTTATCTGGAGGTATAAAAGTTCCAACTATGTTTAAATATATTTTAGAATTGATCTTAAGTTTTGTAAAGATTACTTCTGCGTTACTGAAGTCAGGAGTATTTTGTTGAAGGATCTCTCTACCCTATCCATACTGTACCCTGGAGGAAGAATTTAATTATTTTTAATTTACGATTTTAACCAGGTTTCAGTAATCAGAGTGACGTCAGGAGAGTAGCGAGTAAGAGTAGTGTGAAGCTGTTGGGTTTTCTTACCAATACTTTTAATGTTCAAATTTAATAATAGGAGGTCAGATCCTTTCCAAGACAGAGGTTTAGTAAACTATGACTGCCATATTGAGGTGTTTGTTGGAATGGGTTGGTGTTGGGGCCAGGGTTTGGATGGATATCTCTGTTAAGGGTTAACTGTAACGTAATGTGTGTTATGTCCTTGAAGAGTTTTACTATGATTGTGTTATATTTCAGTTAGACATTGGGATTGTTTTGTTTTGGTATTATAGTATAGGTAATCTGATCAATAGAAGTATTATTGTAGACTGAGGGTGATTTTTTTTAAATATTTAAAGGTTTTATTTGTGGTGGATAGGGAAATGGAGTATAATAGGGGGTTGCTGACCCATTGAGAATAATGTGCTATGAGTTGAGGTTTGTTGCAGTAACATGGATGGGTATCATTTTGATTTATTTAAATGTTAGTGACAGTAATGATTTTTGTAAATGTGTTGCTGGACTGTAATAGTTGGGAGAGTTATATTAGTTATAAGTATTGCTATCTTGTTATGGGGGTTGACTAGTACTATGTAAAAGTGATGTAATTGGGTTGGATAATAGGGCTTATGGGTATGGCTAGTTTAAAATAAATTTAGGCATAGTGGGGGTGAGTGGAAAATGGCGTTAGGGTATGGTAGCGGAGTGAGCCAGAGCACAGTGAGGGCAGAGCCAGACCATGGCATGTACTAAAAGAAAAATTATCAGCTATCCATGTTTGTTTTGACCCAGTTAACTTGTTTTCCAATTTAGAAGTACTTTATTTAAAAAGTAAGGACTATTTTACTTGGTGGTGATTAGAGGCTTTTATTAACAAAAGTTACATTGTAAGTACTGCTTAGCCAGGGTTTATTAGAGTATACTAGTTACTATATCCTTTTGCAGCAAATGGATTACATGAGTGTGATATTTTCAATGGGCTACTTGTATTTATGGCTAAATGTAGGTTTATTAGGTTCAGTAGTAGCCAAAAGAACTTGTTTGAGCTGCCAACCTAGGCAATGTGCTCACTAGATACACTTTAAGCCTTTTACAGATTTCTCTTGTTTAGTTAAAATAAAATTCCCTTAAGAGCTGACCTATACTGTTTTCAAGTAGTTTTCCTTTTTTTCTGAATATCTGTGAGATCCCAGATGTATGTTTGGAGTATGTGGCCACAATTAATGTGTCTCAGGGTAGCTTAAGTGATTCAGAGGTGACTACACAATTCTCTGGTGGTTCTCCTTCTTGCCCCAGTATCTGTGAGGTCCCAGAAGCTTGTTTGGAGTATGTGGTCACAATTAATGTATTTCTAGCTTAAGTGATTCAGAGGTGAACTATTTTCAGGTGGTTCTCCTTCTTGTCCGAGTATCTGTAAGGTCCTGGACACTTTTTTGAAGTATATGGCCACAATTAATGTGTTTTGGGGTAGCTTAAGTGATTCAGATGTGACTGATAGTCAAGCACACATGTTGTGGGTCTGGACAGCATGGAGGAACTTTTTTCCTAATGAATGAATTTCTGAATGAATGCAGATTTTCATTTAATGCTTTTGACAGATGCTTTTGACATTTTTTTCTTGTTCTTGTATTTTTCTTTCCCCTAATTTCTCTCTTAATTTTTTTTAATATTTGTTTACCAGGAAAGTCTGACTGGGACAAAGTCCATTTTTAGCACAGCCCCAGAGAAAAATGCTCCAGATGCATGTCATTGGAATGTGGGAGGAAACCAGAGCACCCAGAGGAAACCCATGTGAATGCAAGAAGGACATGCAGACTCCACACCGAAGGCACCCCAGCTGAGAATCAGACTGGAGAACCTCTTGCTGTGAGGTGACAACACTAACTGCTGCACCACTGTGGTTTCTAAATATATTATATCTGCAAATTCTGGGCTTTTTGCATAATAGTAACAATACATATATTTTTGTGATCCTCAACAGTCCACTTTATCAACTTTATTGCTCTTTTTTGGACTGTCAATTTTTGTACTTTTTTTGTCAACTACCAATCATTAGCGGACCGGAGTTCCGTTGTGGCGACCCCCTAACTGGGAAAAGTCAAAAGACGCAACAACAACTATGTCCTTCAACAACAGGGGGACTAACCTAATTGTGGGAATGTTTCTGTTTCTTCAGGATCCTACACTGACATTTTTTTTCCAGTCCTGTCCCCATGCATACGCCATGACTAGGCACCTTTTTATCCTGGGGCCTGTGCACCCTGCTGTCTTTTTGATTTTTTAACCTACCTCTCTCCATGATATATGATATATATATATATATATATATATATATATATATATATATATATATATATATATATATATCAGTGTTATCTTGGTGAGATTTTGTGTGACGGTACGCACCAAGACTTTAGTAATTCAGTCCCAGCAATACTGCTCTCCTTTTCTTGCTGATTTCATCATCTCTTCATTCTGACCCCTAATCATCTCTCCATTTGGATGCCTCATTATCTCCATCCTGCTGTAAAAGGTGGGGATGATGATTACCGAGAGATTCTGGGAGGGTGCTGGTTAGCGTAATTTATTCAGGGTTGGTTGAGAGTATGCAGTCAAGTATAGATTCTTTTTGGAGACTGTCAAATTGGGTTCGTTGTTGGGTTAAATGAGTGAAATGGTAGCGGATAATGTTATTGGGACTAGAGTTAGGTTTGTTAGAAGTCCAATCCATGTTAAGTTCACCGAGCAGGATGGTTTCTTAGCTGAATGTAGATGATAAATAACTGAGTATGCTTTCAGTAGTCTTGGCATTTTTGGGGGAGGAGGACTGTAGGTGGATACAATGATTATGGATTTCTGATTGTTTAGGCAGAGTTTAGCTATTAGTATTTCTTCACTGATTTACTGTGGCGTAGTTGGGAGGTAGTTATGGACTGGTAAGGTGGCTTGAAAGACGATGGCTACACTGCCCATTTAACTGTTCTTTCTTAATGACTGTGTAACTGGGAGAAATGATTTTTCGGATTTAATTTCAGCTCTTAATGAGGTTTCAGTGATAACTAGGATGTGGGTTGATGGAATTCAGTCCATGCATGAATGTCCAATAGCTTATTGCAGACATTATGGGCATTGAGCTTATATATTTATAGGCTTGAGGAAGAAATTGGGGTCTGTTGTATTTTAGTGGATTGCTGAGGAGGAAAGTTTATATCGAAGGGGTTTGGTGGGTTGGGTGTTGGGTTTGTTTAGGTGGGCCTAGTGCTGGGTCAGGGCTGGGGTATACATCTCCACCTCTGTTTGTATATTGGTGTGTGTAGTGGAGTTTTTAAGTTACAGAGAAGTAGTTTTGGTACTTTTTTTGCACTGGAGTGTGGGAATTTGTGTTTGGTTTAGGTTAGCAATGTATGCTTTATTCAGTAGGATTTTGTCTATGCTGAAGAGGGATGACTTGATTAGGGTGCTGTATCTGTGGACAGAGGGTAATTTGGCTTTTTCAGGAGAACTTGGTTTGAGTATAGGTAGGGCATGATTCATAAGTAGTTAATAGGCTTAGGATGACTAAAGTTCCTATTAGGGGAAGTGGATGGGCATGCATGTTAGAAGGTGTGAAATAGTTTTATAGACAAAATGGGTATGGGAGTTGATAAGACAAGATTGGGGAACAGATTGTTGTTTTCTGATTTGTAATTAATAGCTTATATATTAGGTTTTAATTGGTTAGCTATTTTGGGTGGTATACCTATTGAAGAGTCAGGTGATATGTTTTGGCCGATCGTGTTTATGATATGTGGTTGGATGGGGCAGGTGATATGCTTTGGGTGATAAATATAATGATATGGAGGTGGATCAGGAGCACAGTGAAGATCCTCGTAGCTTGGCTGAGCAGAACAGAGCAGGGCTACTCCCCAGAGAAAAGAGTCAGGTCCTAAGCTATGGTAATGTACAAAAAAATTGTTTATTCAGCAGCAGTGTAATAAAAATCTAATGTTAAATATTTTATATTCTTTGGGTTGCTTTTATCAGACTGAGAAAGGGTTGCTGATTGCTATGTTTCTACAGAGCTGCTTAGTTTGATGGACAAATAGATTGGAATGCAGTATATGTCTTGACGGTGATCAGGAAGAATAGTTGTGGGGGACAGCTGCTCAACTGAAGACACGGCAACTTATTACAAATATAGCAGAGACAGTGCATTTAATGTACTGTTTACCAGTAAGGTAAAACCAGCTGCATATGGGACACTGGCTTTTCTGGCTTATCTAATAGCAACTGGACATTAGCCAATATTTTCCTGCTCTGTTAATGTCTACTCTTGGTTTAAACGTTCCTAAAAAGGTGGAATAATCAGTATGGGCAAATCTTGTCTGGGAGATGTCTGGGAGGGATATTCAGCCCCCTAGTGGAAGTAGAAGATGGTTAGTTCTCCTAAGCTGAGCAGCTGTATTCTGGGTTTGGGGAAGCTCCAGATGAGTGCTCTCTGAGGCAGTATAGTGAGGGATATGATTTTAAGCAATTAATACTATTGGGATGGATGGTATGGACTAGATGAATGTGTGGAAATTGTTCTGATATGTAGCTGTGTCCTTAAGCAGTTTTGTGATGTTATTAAAAAGTGGGAGGAGAGCAGTGGGATTAAATGCGTGGATTTGGGGGTGGCTGGGAGGGGAGCAAAGTGGGCCACACTTCCTAAATTAGTGGGAGATAATCAGTCTGGGCCTTCTTAAACCCAATGATTTTGTATACCTAGCCCAACAAAAGTAAACAAATGGCCTGCGGCAGAGTTTTGCTGTGGCTGTTAAAAGACAGAAACTAAAAGTGAAGGTTCACCACTGTAAAATAGTGATAAGGCAAACTCTGCACAGTGGGAGCAATGCAATTACACTAATCTACCTCTGGGTGCTCAAGGATGCTAAAACATAAAGGAAGCCTACCCAGGGGCAAATTACATCAGCAAAAACACATGTAAACAGTCTATGTTTTCTCTACATGCAGTCTTGGCTGTTATAATGTTTTTAATTATCAAGCTCTGTGAAATAGAATACAAAAACAGCTACTGCAATTAGAGCAGTAAGGGGTAAATTGCAGGTGCCTCTGAATGCTGGTGTGCAACTTTTCCCTTCATTGATGGGGCATGTCCCACTTTAAAGCAGCTTCTCGACTATACATGAATTCCTCTTATTTTGTAGTATTATGGATGGCACCTATTACAAGAATAACAAAAGTTTTAAATTGTATTATGTTGCCATAACAATAAATCCTTGCTCTCAAATACTTTCCAACCCTAAATGTCTCATGAAGAGAGAAAAACGCCAGGAAATTTAAGGAGACAAGCATAAAGAAGCATGTTGCTAGTGGGCAAATAAGCCATCCATGTGGAAAAACATATATTTAGTTGGACAATTAGTGTGTTAATAACATGCAAAGCTATATGAGTATTACTGTGGTAAAAAGACAGGAGAATATATTAGAATGCAGAAGGGAACTAGGGTAAAAGTGCACTATATTGCTAGAAAGGAAAAGAGGAAATAAAGTTCTAAAGTTCTACAAAAGAGATCAGACTAAACAAAAAAATCACTGAAGCACATCTCTAGCAAAATGCATCCCTGCTTATAAAAAGCATGAGACCCATTTCAGTAACATAATTGGAGAACTGATAACACTGAGAACTGTTTAATACAATATGTGTTCAGTTAAAATTGAGCATTGCTGTAAAACAGTGCATTTCAGTCCTAAAGCATAAACATTGCCAAAACTTGACTCCTCTTTTAAATTTTAGTACACAGTGTTGTAAACAGTCAGCCAGGGAATAAAACTCAGTGTTAAGGGAATCAGTAAATTAGGATGGACAGTGATGATGCAGTTTAATATGGAGAATAAGATATACTTTTCACAGAGTGCTAATCTAAATAAAGTTTGTTGGCCATGCATTTTATTGCAGAAATTGTAAATATAGCAGTTCAAATGTTTAAAGCAGTTTAAGTATATAATTAAAAATATAAATTTACCCTAATATTTGCAAATAGTGGGGAGAGCCACATCCAAGTCATGCATCTAGGGGGAAAAGACTAAGGCAGATAACCTAGTAAGGTGAGAGAGGGTATTGTATTGGTCAGAATGTACATTAGTATACTCAGGTATGGGAGAAGGAGGTAAAACTAAAATACAGTCAAACAAACAAGAAAAATGAAAATCTGGAAATGGAGGTAGAAATGAATTAAAATAAAATAAAAAAAATGACCAGTATGTCAGGAACCTTAAACTCCAAGCAAAAGAAGACTTTATTACATTAAATAACCAACATTTGATGTAATAAAGTGCTCTTTTGCTTGGAGTTTAAGGTTCCTGACATACTGTTAATTTTTTGTATTTTAAAATAGAGTCAATAGTGCTTGAATATCAACAGTGGGTCTGCAGGATATGATTCACACCTTCCACTTTATTAAGGTAATCATGTATAACCAATCAGAAGATACTCCCCAGGATTCATGAAGCTCGGCGCAAGGACGTTTTTAGCCTTGCGCCGAGTGTCCTCCTTGCAGATGGTGCAGCAGCGCCACATGAATATTTATAAGGGCGTGCTGCTGCACCCTTGACGTGCACAGGAAATGTGTGCGAGTGTAGGGGGCATGTTTAAGTGCTCTACGGAGACATGAAGAATGAACATTGTGACAATAAAGCATACAAAAAGAATGAGAAGGGGATCAACAGCAATGCCAGCAACCCCAGTATTGTTTACTGCTGTCAGCTTATGTCATATCAAGCTGGGCAGGGGTGAGCAAATCACTGCTACCCACACCACAGGCAGGACACTACCAGTGGGAGCAACATTGTCGATCTGCTACATCTACTTTACAAACAATCACAGGGTAGTCCCTGGTGGGACTACCCAAAAATTGCTAGGCGGAGTGGACTTCCAACCATTACACAAGCAAGGGCATGTATGTTCAAGGACCAAATGGTGGGAGAGCCTGATGATATATGGGTTGGGACAACATACGTATAGGGTCCCTAAAGCTGGGGAGAGGGCAATATGTGGAGGTGTGTCATGGCTGTGATAGCAACCAGAGAATGGATGGCTTGCATGTATGTCGAACTCGGATGGGGTGGAGGAACCATGGGTATGAAATTATGGATCCAGGCATGTCAGGGTTGGATGGCCTGGTTCTAATTGGACCACGCTGTGGAGGTCAGCGAGTTTGTTATAAGTATATAGGCATACACACATGCATACATCTATATGTATGCATATCAAATATCTCAAATTGCTAGGAGTGGAAATAGACAATAAACTAAAATTTGACATTCACATATCCATGACTATAAAAAAGTCCACAAAAAACTAGGAGTGTTATACAGAAATAAGCAATTTCTCACCAAAGCAGCAAAGATTTCAGTAGCAAATTCCCACCTTATCTCCACCCTACTTTATGCCTCTCCAATATATACCAACCTAAGGCAATGTGATCTAAACAAGCTAGAGACCTGCTACAACAAAATCGCCAAATTCGCCACAGGGGCATCCTACCGTAGTCACCACTGTTTCCCACTTGCTGAACTGGGCTGGCTTGAACTCCTTCACCTCCTTCAGTGGTATCAACTCTCACTTGCCCACAAACTAGTAAACCATCCACTAAATGTTCCATCCCTCCAGAATCTACTCCAACCCTATCGCACCACCAGACCACTAAGATCCAGCAGCAAAAATCACTTGCAGATCACTAAGGCCAATAACTCTGCTGGTGAAGCACTGTTCTCTTTCACCATAGCCAAATTATGGAACTCACTCCCACCCACAATTACCTCCATACCATCATGCACCCACTTCAAAACTTTACTAAAAGCGCAACTAAAAACATGCTGGCTATGCCCTTGCAACTCCCAATCTAATATCATCCACCCCATCCAACCACTACCTTTCTTTCCACTCCACTAACTACCTCGATTATAGCAGCTCAGATGCTCATAAGTCAGTACTTATTATGCAGCACAAACTGCTTCTTCTTGAAACATTTGTTAATGTCTGGTATGCACTTCGCAGATAAAGATTCTAGTTGTCTACTGATGTACTATGTTCTTCATCTGGAAATATGTTGTAAGTAATTGCTATGTAAATTGTTATTCACTATGTAATCTAATGTATATACTGTCTGTTTATTTTAACTGTGGAGCTTTTCTCCCCGGGCCTCCTCTGAAAATGTACCTACGTCCAGTCGGACAAATTTAAATAAATAAATAAATGTAGAAGTACATTCCTTGTAACACATTCATTCCTTTTGCAGACATAAATAACATGAAAGTGCCCCTACAAACCTCGATAATAGGTGGTGCATAAGAGGGAATGGATGAATCTGCAAAAATGCAGAAGTGTGTACATTGTCCGAAGTCAGTGCTGTTCTCAAAAAATCAGATGTGAGGACTTTCTCACACATGGAATCATTCCTGTGATCTGCCTGCTACTGCAATGCCAATCACTAAACCGGTCCTATTTATAATATAATTTCACTGAACACATATATTATTAGCTCTCGTGTGTAACGTGTGCTTTACCACATAGTCATGGCTATTAATTTATTGTAGTGTCATGTTAATGGGAGTAATGATGCAAAGAAAGTATAGATTCTAATCTTGAAATAAAGACATGTGTGTCCCAAACATTGTGAATAGTGTCCTATTGGTCACACATTTCACCAATGAGTGTGGACTAAACTTTTGTGATGTCTGAGAATACGTGGAGTGAGTCAACCCATGGGATGGGTCTACAGGAGTAGGGAGTGGCCAATGTGTAGTGGTGTGGATACACCGTGTATCCAACTAGAGAATGTATGACTGCTGTGTCAGTGAAGTGTTGGGGTGGGTGTTTGGGGAACTAGGATCCACGGGTATATGGGTATATATGCAAATGAAGCAGCACAGCAATAGTGTAGTGGTTAGAGCATCTGCCTAACGAACAGACATTCCCGATCCGAATCCCACTGCAGCACATATCATTTTCCATTGGCAATCTGTATATGAACATATTTTGACATCTGTCTGGTATATAACCGGCATATTAACAATTAAAAGTGAAAAAAAAAAAGAAATCCAAATGGATAAACAGCCACTCAACACTTAAAATAAGAAAAAATAATAAAACAGCCACCAAGGACTAAACGTAAGTCTTCACTATTTTAATAAAACACAGAACCAAATAACTAAGTGCTTTCACCAGGCATAAACCACTCGCCAGCGGTTTATGCCTGGTGAAAGTGCTTAGTTATTTGGTTCTGCACTTTATTACAATAGTGAAGACCTATGTTTAGTCCCTGGTAGCTGTTTTATTATTGTTTTCATATTTTAACAATTAAAAGTGAACTGGAGCGAAGTGTCAGTGTCATAATGAATAAGGCACTAGTAAGCCGGTTTAAGCATAAATAAGCAGTAGTAAGCATATCCAGTAAGTGTGTTTAAGTGCATTTGCGCAGGGGTATGCATTGCCTTACATATATATATATATATATATATATATATATATATATATATATATATATATATATATATATATATATATATATATATATATATATGTGTGTGTGTGTGTGTGTGTGTGTGTGTGCGTAGATATACACAGATATACAGCTATGATAGGAAACAGCATACAAGAATGATATATGTTCACAGGCTATGGCAATGGAAGTGAGGGGCCCAAGCAAGAAACATGTAACACATAGCATGACCTTGCCCCCCCCCAGCCAGACAGAGGAAACATACACACAAACCCACAAACAATGTAAATAGTCCACTGCTCCCCAGACCAGAGGCAGGATACAACTGGGAGGGGGGCAGAGTGCACCCATGAAATCTAATCTTGGAACAGACAGGAGCGTCCCTTGCAGGACACCCCAAAAATTGAAATATAACCAAAGAAAACCAATACGATGACCATTCTGGCTGGGGTGTGTACATACCTGGAATACAAGGGTGGGAAAGCCTGATGACCCATGGGTAGAGACAACGTACGACATGGGTCCCGTGAAGTGGAGAGTGGGCAGCATGTAGTGGTGTGTTCAGATCCGACCTGCACCCAGAGTTAGGATGGGTGCTGTAGAGGAGGTGTGGGTGGGGGATCTATGGGTAGCTAGTTATGGGTCTAAGTGTGCAGGTGTTGGCTGATGTGGGCCTATATAGACAGCCCCAGGGATGTGAGCAAAAGTGTTCATTGGGCAGAGGTGTCACCCAACAAGCAGCCACACCTGCTATGAGTTCCACTGCAGCAAAGTCTAATTTACATGGCAGAGAACTGAATAACTAGATGTAGATGTATATATGTAGAGGACTGTGTGTGTGCATATCTACCCATAGTGAAATGGAGATATACCTCTCCCTCTCTGTAGTACAAATGTATATATACAGAGACAGAATACATATACATACCCACATATAGATATATACATATGGAGACACCCATACACCCATATGTTGTTAGATATACATAGACAGCAATATATAAATATATACATGTATGCATTCATATACAGATATATCTGTATATTGTAATGTAGATATATATATATATATATATATATATATATATATATATATATATATGTGTGTGTGTGTGTGTGTGTGTGTGTGTGTGTGTAAATATACATATGTAGTAAATAGCTAGGATATGATACAGCAGTTACGAATTACATATGTTCACAGGCCGTGCAAATGGGGGTGAGGGGTCCAATCCACAAACGTGTAACACGTAGCATCAACCACCCCCACCTAGACAGGTGAAACATACAAACACACGATACAAGTAAACACACCACTGCTTCCCAGACTACAGGCAGGATACTACCAGTGGGAGAGACCTGCCAGGTCTAATCTTGAAACAAAGACATCAATGTCCCTTGTGGGACACCCAAAATTACTGATCATCGGAGTCAGTCCTTGTAATAATTCATCAAATCAGGCTGTAACCGTACACAGACCAGTAGGTTGTGCAAGCCTGATAACCCATCAGTCAACACAACATACAACATGGGTCCTGACATGTGGAGAGTGGGCAGTGTGTAGTGGTGTGGTTAGACCCCACCCGCACACACAGTAAGGATGAGTGCTGTAGAGGAGGGGCAGGTGGGGGAACTATGGGTATGCAATTATGGGTCTAGGTGTGCAGGTGCTGGCTGGCACAGTTGTACTAGGACCGCCCCAGGGATGTAAGTAATATTCCAAAATGGGCAGAGCTTACACCCATACCTCTCAACCCCTAAGAGCAAAACCACTGGACAAAACATAAACCGTTGGGGGAACAAATAGGGACAGAAAGCACATATTCCACTTACAGCCTTAGAAAGCTGAAAGACTAAAAGTTATGCATTAGCATGACTCAGCTGAAGGATGTGGGGTCCTAAACCCAATTACTTGTCTGTATTTAATGGTGTCAGTTCCCAGGTATTTGCCATACAGGTGCAGATTGTAAGAGGAACATACCAATAGTATGAAGCAAACTCTGGACAGGCCATGGATTCTGTACAGTCGACCAGCATGCTTATGCCTTATGGGCAGCCATTCCCGATATGAGTCCCACCGCAGCACAGTCCAGTTTAAATGGCTAAGTACGGTATGGCCATAGGTGTCATTGCATAACCCACTACACAATTTCTACGAACACATGCTCACAGCACCCCACTTTAGGCATGTAAGCCGATGTAATAGGCATCACAAGGTATTATTGTAGTCCTCACCCCCACCCAGGGGTGTGAGTGTCAGATGCAAACACCAAATGCAGTGTATTTGCAAGTGTGGGAGCAAGTGGGTGTAAGCCTATTTGGCCACTGGTATGCAAGTATCACACTGGTGAAGCAATGCAGAGGCTAACTGAGTGTAAGAAACTGCAACCGGAGGTTAACATTGCTTAGCTCCACGCAAACCCACGGACACCTGCTCACAACTGCTTTAAAGTGCCTTAATCACTCTGTACCCAACAGCTCATGTTCTGGCCAGCAACAAATGAACAGCCTCTGCAAGGCTAGAAATCAGGACCCTGTACATCACAGTCACAGTAGTTAACCACTACGCCATGATAGCAATACATATAAAGGAGGTATCAGCAAACTAATCCTCAGCACAGGGAAATCAAATCAAACATGTCAACTGAATCTATGTACAGTGTAATGTTCTATAACCTGCCACAGATCATATATATGTGAATTGGAGTACTGCAGTAAACACAGAGTTGATGTGTCACTGTAATAAAGTTATGAAGTCCCCAGGACCCCATACAGTGTATGTACACATGAATGATGGATACCAGACACATACATAACCTGTAATGAATAAGACATAGCTTAGCCTTTTCAAAACCAGCCAATTACGGAAAAGTGCTGGAATCTGGCCCTACTTAAACTGAAGAGGTGGGAATACGGCACATAACTGGTTGTAGCATCCCCCTGCAGGCAGAATGGCTGGAGTGGGAGAAGGCATTCTCTTTAGAGCGCAGCACTGGGGCATCCAGGAGTCCAAATTCATGGTATGCCTCTTGGTAAAGCACCATGACAGGAGACTACTGCAGGGACCAGGGCTCACAGTACAAAACGGAGGCCTGGGACAGTCTTGCCCGTGACCTCACTAGTGCCACAGGTATCCCCAGGACTGTTGAGCAGGTCAGACACCACCATGCAGACCTGAAGCAGTGGAAGGAGGATGTCCTGGAACAGTGGATCCAAGAAGCAAGGCAGATGCAGAATGCCTCAGAACTGAGTAAGTACTCCTTCCACTACATGGTTAATAATTGCCTAGCTTGTATATACTATGGTTAGGTATGGCTATCTCTGTACTTCTCTGACAGCTGCAGATGAGCATGCTGCGAACCAGCAACCCTATGATGCTAGGCTGCAAAGGATGCATCGTGAGGTAGGTTAGTAAATAGCCTGCATGTACTGTCATAACAAATAAATGTAAGAGCCTCAGAAAGTGTTGTACCAGTATACAGATTTGTGTAATATGCTGCGAATAAAGGTGTAACCCCTGCATTGCTTCTGTTTACCCTGCAGTCATATGTTGTTGTACCGCTGCAGTTATTAAATAGTACTGTTGTAGTAAACAGTGTTACCCACACTGTGGTATGCAGATAAAATGTGGATGAAGTGCTGTATAATAATGTTGGATGTGCAAACAAGTCAGTCATATTAGACTAAATACATTGCAAAGCCTCACAACAATTGCCTGATAGCATAGTGTGCAGTGATTTTAACTGTAATGCTTTTGTCACACACAGCAGGGATTTAGACCCCAGGAGTGCCAATGAGTTGTATGCATAATCATTCCACACACCTGCATACAGTTTGTTAGAATGTTCAGAGAGAAAGCTGTATGCATATATACACTTAACAACTGTACAGATTATGCTAGAATGCTCAAATAGAAAGTGGTATACATATTCACACCCCTCAACTTTTCCAATCTGCCCAGTATGTCCTGATAAATGGCCCACATCACCTGCCTTTTTCCCTGTTCCCCTGGCAAATTAGCGTGATGATCCAAGAAATGTAGGCAGCTGTAAATGACATATGACTGATAGTCAGACTTGTACATAGTCAGAGAATGTACATGCAAACATACCTGTCATCCCAGCATCTCACCCAAAGTGTATGACAGCAGTCAGCAGTCTCCAAACATGTTGCATTACACCTGCATCTTGTCAAGCCTGTATGTAAGACACAGGTCCCATACATACTAATCTAAACATACCACTGTACAATATAATACCATTGGGTAGTGTAATAACCACTGCAGTGACTATGAATTTTGTGTAAACTACAAGGATTTATTAGTTGTTAATTGAACTCTCTCGCTCTCACCCCTACCATATGTGCAAAAATAACTGATTTACACAACTCATTTGGTATGTCTGCACGCCTAACCTTTGTTGGGACATATGTCCTATTGGTTTATAAATATTTGCATCTGTTTCTATGCATGTGCCATGTTAAAATACCCCCCATATTGGTTTCCTGTTGCCATCAATGAAACCTGCATGTTGTTGTAATGGCCACTGTTTACCCATATATGCATGTGTTATGCCTGTTCTGTAACTATTTTATATCTGGTGCCCTGGGTAATGGGAATGCATATGCATGCTATTATAACTAATCATGAATGCTGTTGACTATTACTAACCCATATCTGCCTTAAACATGCTACAACATAGCTCGTATGGGAAGGTCGGTCCCAGCGGACCCACCTGTCCCACTTCAGCTGGCCATGGCACCAGGCACCAGCACATCTGGGACCCAGCCTGGGACCTCCTCGTCCATTGGCCCTGCACCACCTTCAGGTTGAACTGCCACAGGGGATGGGGGCTCGGCCCCCCCCCAGGAGCAGGAGCGTTCAGGAACCTATCACCCGTGGTATGGTCCGGGCTGTGGTGCATAGGGGGCTCGACAGGGAGATTCGAGACCGCCTATGCCAGCTTGAGGGTCAAGTGGTGCAACTAGAGGGTGAGTCTGTCCCTCCTATACAGCCCCCAGCACAGCCACCTTCTGGGCTGTGAAGGTGCAGTGGTGACTGGCCATGAGTAGGGACCTCAGTCCCACTGTATCCATTTGTGGGCTGATGGGCTTGTGACTTCCAAACACCCTTCCCCGTCCAAGGTGTTTCCCCCCACATGTGTCATATACCACCTGTGTACGCGTCTTGTTTGTCTTGTCTGTCATCCTTCTCAACCTATCCTCCCTGATTATATCTACTCTCCTTCCCCAACATCCTACTCTCACCTAAAAGTAAAAGAAAATAAGGGCAATCTGTTCCTGCAAAAAACGCACGCCCCATACATAGCTGTCCATTTTGCACACGTGTCCACTGGACACATGTAAACATTTCTAATTGGCATCACAACATATTATTGTTGTCCTCACCCATCTCTCAGGGTTGTGAGTGTCCAAATGTATCGCTGTATTTATTGCATATACACAGCTGTTGCTATAGAAGAAATGGACAGCTATGGGCCTTCCCTACACCCTTCCTGCACTTCCCTAGCTACCTTGCCTACTGTCTTTCCCTCTTTGTGCCCCTTTTTCACCACTTTCCTATCACCCCTTTTTTCTTTTCTTTTAAAGAAATTAGCACGGGATAAGTGGGAGTAAGCACTTTTAAGCAGCAGTGAGCGGCTTACAGCCTGTTTGCATGGGAGTAAGCACTGCCTACACAGGTTAAGCAATCAAGAAGGTAACTGAGTGTAAGAAACTGTAACCAAATGTATCCACTGCTTACCATCCTGCAAACCCACGCACACCCGCTCACAACTGCATAAAAGTGCCTTAATCACTCCGTATCCAATGGCCCTTGTTCTGTCCAGCAACAGAATAAACAGCTTCTGCAAGGCTCAAAACCAGGACCCTGCACACCACAGCCAATGTGACTTACCACTAAGCCATGGCAGATATACAGACATCAGATGTTATCACAAACATAGCATCCAGCACAGTCATTCAACAGTATAGGAAATGTATTCCATTATGTAGATGTATGTGTGTGTGTTTATGTCCAGATATATATACATAAATATATATATATATCAAGAACATACCATGTGACAACAAAGCAGTAAAAAAGAATGAAAAGGGAAACACCAGCAACTCCTGTATTATGTAGTGGTGTTGTCCTATGCAATATCAAGACTCCCTCAGACAGACGTGTCATTAATACACGCAAACATTAAATACATTACTTTGAGCATTTCATTTACAGTAACAAAACAGGTCCTGTCCAATCATTATGTGAGAACAGTACTCTTGCAATGTGCTGTGTGCAACATCATCATCATTAAAAAGTTAAATGACGTAACCATAGAGGGACCGGTAGTGTCGTGTGTACAATGGGGTCGTCTGCATCATGTGTACCTGGAACCTTTAGGAGTCATGTGCATGCCAGGATTGTGTGCCTGAGAGAGGGGTGAGGACAACAGTAGTATGTTGTGATGCAAGTTACAAAGGTTACATGTGTCCAGTGGACACGTGTGTGAAATGGACAGCCATGTATGGGTCAAAAGTTGTTCTGGGAACAGATTGGCCTTTTGTTTCTGTTTTCGTATGGTGAAAGTGGGATGTTGGGGAAGGAGAGTAGGTATGCTCATGGAGGATAGGTTGGGTAGGATGACAGACAAGACAAGCATACAGGGGCGGTATATGACACATGTGGGTGGAGACACCTTGGACGAGGAGGGGTGTTTGGCAGTCACAAGCCCATGAGCCCTCAAATGGACACAGTGGGATGGAGGTCTCCACCCATGGGCAGCTACCACTGCACTGTCACAGCCGCAAAGGTGGCTGTGCAGGGGACTGTCTAGGAGGGGCAGGCTCACCCTCTAAATGTGACACTCTGCCCTTGAGCTGGCATAGCTGGCCTCAAAACCCCTTATTGAGCCCTCAACGCACCATGGCCTGGTCTGTACAATGGCTGACAAGTCCCTGTCTGGACCAGCTCCCAGGGGGGCAGGCTCCATCCTCAGTGGTGGTTCCAACAGAAGGTGATGCAAAGCCAACAGAGTTGGAGGTCCAAGGCTGGGCCCCAGATGTGATGGTGCCCGGTGCCATGGCCAGCTGAAGTGGGACAGCTGGTTCCGCCGAGACCTCCAATCCCATACAGCCTATGGTGTTGCAGTTTTAACACAGATAAGGCTTAGCAATAGTCAACAGCATTCAGGATTACTTATAACAGAATGCATAGATATTACCATCAACCCAAGACAACAGATGTCATACATTTGTAGAGGGAGCACAACAGATGTATATATACTGCATGACATCTGTCCAAAGCGTAGATGACTTATGACTGCAGCTATGAACAGTGGCCCACTATTGGCATGTCACTGTGATAACCTCAGACAGTGGTTGTCATACCACTGTTTCATGTGACGTATGTCCAATCAGGGATGCGATGGCAGTAACTCTCATCACTGTCACCATGTACTGACTGCAATCCTCACACCATGCTTCTGCAATTCACAGATGTGTGTTCTGTGAGCAACACAAGAAACAAATGGATCCACACACTGACCAGTCCACAGATGACCCTACAGATGGGGGTTTCCTCACAAACAGAGCACTGTCATGTGAGTTATTAAAACATGCAGACTAGCCATTACCGCACACAACTTGTTAAATTGGCAGTACTCTGAATGAAGCATAGCTACACTTACATGCTGTAGTCATGTCTGGCACATCACCCTCCTGTCTTTAGGCTATTTTCCACTGTGTATGTCATTTGAGGAATATCCAGATTTCATCTGTGATGCTGTTTACCAAACACCAGATCCAGGTTCCACTCACAGTGACTGTCACGGGCAAACACCAACATGATGGTCCTAGATATTATACTGTGTGTCCATGCAAATGGCTATGGGAATGTCACCACAGCTGTTCCACATGCAATCAGCTAGAGGAGGACTGCAATCGGTGCAGAGGCCATCACCTGATCATGACCATCACTTACAAAACACAAGCTGCTGCTGAGCAGGTGTACATCTCCACATCCACCAGAGAGTGTGTGTGAGGGACAAACAGAGGCAAAGTACATCAGAGAAGAGCTGGGAGACTAAAACTTAAGCATTGTCTGTCACACACCTACCAGTAAAGGGGTTCAAACCCCTGACTGACTAACCATTACTATTACAAGTGCATGCAGTTACTCCATGTGCCACATAGCTGACATGTTGGTCTGCTGTAAGAGCATATAAGTGTGCTGGTGAGCGACATCTGCATCAGAGATATAGTAGACATATAGTAGGTGTAGCACACATGGCTGTCCACATGAACAGATGTCATTGTCAACACAAACACACTCTTTAAGGACTCAGATACATTGGCACACTTTTGCAGGTTCACAAATACACATCCTAACTACTTAGTTTGCCACACTACAGTAATGCACAGGTATTACATGCACCACAGGGGTTATACTGAGGTTCTATGGGCTAGAGCATGTGAACGTATCTGATATCAGTCAGTGTGCCAATGGGAGTTATACTGGGTGTGACTGTGGTTGGGAACATCATACCCCACATGCAGACACAAGGTGCCAGTGCTGACATGCATGTGTGCATTGCTTCATGGGTGTGTAGTGGTTGGTTGTGCAAGATGGCTGTACAAGGCTGGGTGAGAGGTAATCCTTAGCATCAGGCCACCTGACAATGGTCTGAAGTGTGGTTCAGGGGTGTAGTGTCTGCAATGTCCCACACAGATGGCTATTGTATTAACTGTCCTGTCATCCTGGTTACCATTGTGTGTGGCCATTGCTTTGCAATGCATGCCATGTTTGTGTTTGATAGTCATTGACATGGGCATTGCCTGGGATGTGCACGTCCCACATTAATGTACAGTGACATGTTTAAGTGTACCGGGTTTGCCTGGCACATGTTGTGTACACAGACTATTATCATCAGATGTGCCAATCCTGGCCTGGTATGGCAGGACCTGCTAATAGACAGCAGGTTGACCCTACACCTGCATTGATAGCATGATAAAGGTATTTCCTGGTGTCAGTGGCATCTGTCCATACAGGGCATGTGTGTAAGGCATTGTATGTCCTTTGTGGATCACATTTGCTGGCACCACATATGTTGCAGGCTTCCAGTGGGGAACATAGCGAAGGTGTATTGTCCACAGTTATGTGCCTATTGTACTGGTGGAAAGAGTGCCATGCCCTCTGCAGCCCACTGCATTCACACCATGCCTACTATTTGTCAGCAATGTGGAGGGTAATAGCAGCATAGCGTGATTTTCTAGGCAAGTGTGTTTGTATATGACACATGGGTTCAGACCGTATTCTGGGTAATAGTAGGGGTTCTTACTTTTTTCACCAGGCCTTTTGCCACATGTAGGGGTATGGCTTACCAACACAGTCTCTTGGCTGATTGAAATCTGTAATCCTCGTGAGGTGGACATTATGACATATAATATAGGAAAACTACAAAAACTGCTCCTCAACATGTCCAGTGGTTTGACACTCACAGCCACCTCCACACAGGCCTGACTTGTCAAACACACACACACATGCCTGCCACGTCTTGGAATAGAACTCCTACCTAACTAGTTTATCACACTACAGCATTATGCAGTTATAGCATGCGTTACGAAGATTACTAGACTACCCCATCCCCAAAGGTGTATTTCACAAGGAATGACATCAGCAGGGTTACCAAAGTAGGACAATTAGAATTTCCTGCAAGTGAGTAGCCCAAAATGCATTGCTCACAAAACAGACAGTGAGACACACACAACACATCTACAACTGACATGTGTGGGTATAGAACCCATGGCCAATATCCATACCACACTACTGCATGGAGATGTTATAGGACGCCATGAGGATTGCTTGGGATCTCGTTCCCCAGAGGTGTATTTGACAAGGAATAACATCAGCAGAATCACCAACATAGGTCATTGTAAATGTCCTGTGAGTGAGTAGGTTATAACGCATTGCTCCCTACACAGACATTGAAACACACAGAAAACACATAACTGCCATGGTTGTGGACAGAACTGTACCACAGTTCTAAATCACACTCCAGAAGTACGCAGTTACCCGATGCACTACAGAGATTATTGGGTTATAGCAGTCCCAGAGGTGTATTTCTAGGTGGTTGACATCAGTACCCTTGCCAAAGTTGAGTATGTGAATTGTAAGCAGTGTGCATACTCTAAAAGCTTGAAAGGAGGGTGTATAATAAAAGCATTGCCCCTAGGTGGTTGACATCAGTACCCTTGCCAAAGTTGAGTATGTGAATTGTAAGCAGTGTGCATACTCTAAAAAGCATTGTTCCCTTCTCAGGCAGACACACACACACACACACACACACACACACACACACACACACACACACACACACACACACACACACAGTTGCAAGTCTGGGATTAGAACACCTACCAAACTAGTTTATCACACTACAGCATTACACAGTCACAGGACATGCTACAGAAATTATTGGGTTACAATAGTCCCAGAGGTGTATTTCTAGGTAGGTGACATCAGCACCCTTGCCAAAGTCGAGTATGTGAATTGTAAGGAGTGTGCATATTCTAAAAAGCATTGTTCCTTTCTCAGGCAGACAGACGCACACACAGTTAGCAAGTTTGGGATTACAACACCTACCAAACTAGTTAATCACACTACAACATTATGTAGTCACAGGACACGCTACATAAATTACTTGATTACAGCAGTAACAGAGGTGTATTTCTAGGTGGGTGACATAAGCATCCTTGCCAAAGTTGAGTATATGAATTGTAAGGAGTGTGCATACTCTAAAAAGCATTGTTCCCTTTTCAGGCAGACAGACACACACACAGCTGGCATTAGAACACCTACCAATCTAGTTTACTACATTACAGCTTTATGCAGTTACAGGACATGCTACAGAAGTTACTGGGTTACAGCAGTCCCAGAGGTGTATGTCTAGGTGGGTGACATCAGCAGGATTGCCAAAGAAGGGCATTTCAAGTGTACTGCGAGTTGTACATGTCTTTAACCTGTGTGTACCCATTGCTTACTGTCACGAAAACACATTTACACCCACCAAAAAGTGTCTTATTCAGTCCTAAATGACATCATCAAGACCCTTGCAGGTCTTGAACCCTGGACCATGCACAACAAGGTCATTGGACTTACCACTAAGCCATCTGGGTTGTATATATGTTTCATGGTTTTTATAATACACATTTTACTTCAGGTATTCCACAGTACTGAAAACAAATGGGACAGTCACTTTATGTACATATGTACAGTACCCTTGAATGTACTGTACTCTGTGAAGCAACATAGACAAGTCTACATATGTACAACTGTTATAACAAAATACATATATGCACTTACGGGATGTGTATATATACACACACATATATATATATATATATATATATATATATATATATATATATATATATATATATATATACATATGCACAGACACAGCTATAGCCATATATATAAACATGTCTGAACACCCTTTGTGACACAGAAGGGTTCCAAAGGAATTGACGTGTACACAAAACAGAGGCAACTCTTGTTTTATAACATTTAAATGTTAATCAGTTCACCAGAGAAGGGATGGTTGTTGTGTATGTGGAGTTTGGGGTGGGGAATGATGGCTAAGGAAATGTACCCCGGGAATTGTGATGTTTGGGTGGGGGAATGATGGGTATGAGCATACACCCTGGGGACCACTTCTGTGTCACTGCTCGACAGTGGCACAGGAAAATAACATACCCAACAGTAGCTGTTCTTGACTGTCTATTATTTTCTATTCCTAACTATGTAATAATTTATAGACTGCACTCACTACAGATGACTACCATGGTGTGCAGCATGTTAAAAGACATAACACATGTAGCTGTGTTCCAGTTACCTCCAAGACACTAACATATCCAACAATGACATAGAAATCTGTAATTTACTTTGGAAAACTATCATCTCAACTAAGAAAGCTGCCACCAATACTTATAAATTAATTAATGTCATTAAATTCCAGAAGGATATACTTCTTTCTGACTATTGGAGAAAGATAAATCCATCCATTGATAACCACCAAATAAATCAAGCAATTAATCTAACATTAAAGTCCATACCTCTAAAAAATTAGCTTTTACCCAACTTATGATTTACAACAATGCATATTTTACACCTGCAATCTTACATAAATTTAATTCCATGAAATCACGTCTCTGTCCACATTGTAAAGATCAAACTGCCAATTTACTCCATCTATTCTGGAGCTGTAAATGTGTCTATAAACTTTGGAATTCCATTAAACTACAACTACAAAAAATGGGCTACCAGACATCTACACTAACTTGGGAATTTGCTATATTACATATCCTCCCATACAACACTCCCAAGAACCAAGCCACCACTCTAATTACTATTTTTTTTTAATGAAATTGTACATAGCATCTAAATGGCTTAACTCAACTAGTATATCTTGGGTGGGATTTAGACTGATGGCGATTAAACATTTATTAGCCCATAAACTACTATTTGATGAAAAAGCAAAAACAGTAAAATCAGAGAATTATGGGAACAAGTCTATAATATTATATTAGTACAATCCTTTACCAAGACACATAGTAATTTACCAGCAGGAGATCCCAAAATAACTTATATACCTAACTCTCAAAAGTGTTTTTTTCCTTCTTCTTTGTATTTTACTCATAACAATTCTTATGTGATTGTCATATCTATACACCTGAAAGATGAAAGCATCTATGTATATAGTGTAGATATTATTGTTGACTCACTTACATCTTATTGTATCAGTTTTAATGTATAACACTGTACGAGGGTCATATGTGTTTTGTTACATTTTGTCTGTTGATTTATACTATTGTAAATGACAAATAAAAATTATTGAAAAAAAAAGACATAACCCATGTGTATGCCTGGCTACAGGGTAGTCACACACACAAACACACACACTTGCCAGTATTGTGCTTACAAGTCTTGCCTATGTAATGGTAACTAGTAGAGTGGTATGCAGTTGGGGTATGTGCCACAGAACCCATACAATTACATTTACTCTGATTCTGCTTCTGAGCTGGGTGACATCACAGGACTGATTACTTGCAGTGGGGAGGGGGAAAAAGGGTGATTTAGCAGATTACAAGGATAAAGGCCAGTGCAAAAGGTGGTTTCTCTTTGGAAAGCAGTAAAACCCGCTGTCATGACAGGATGCAGACACACATACACACACACACACACACACACACACACACACACACACACACACACACACACACACACACACACACACTTGCCAGTGGTGTGATCAGAACTCCTGCCTATCTACAGATCACTATTACAGTACTACGCGGTTATGAGTTGTGACATAGAGATTACACATTTCCAGCCAGTCAGAATGCCCTTCTAAGATTGAGGACATCAACGGGGATACTGACAGTTAAGATCTACATAGCTGTAAACCTGTGTGTTTAAAGTAGGAGTCCATCACAACCTGTATGCACAAACAAGACACATCATCTGCAGAAAAGACATAGGTAGGCCTGAGAGGTGTAGTTGTAGCACAAGCCCTGACTGGAGTATGTCCATCTGTGGAATGGACAACATCACTATACAGGGTTACAGTGGTCATGCTCATACACATAGAATCACAGGACTTGTTTGGATGCATTGACTCCAATTACAAAAGATCACAGTGGGCATGCTCATACACTTAGTAGCACAGGGCCATTTGGGATGCACTATGACTGTAACTACACCAAGCTATACTGGGCATGCTCATACACTTAGAAACAAAGGGCCTATTTTGATGCACTGACTCAAATTAGACAAGGTGTCAGTGGGTATGCTCATGCACTTAGTAGCACAGGGCTGTTTGGGATGCACTCCAATTCTAACCACAGAAGGCCACAGTGTGCATGCTCATACACTTAGATGTACAGCACACACTGTAATGGACTCCTATTGTAAACACACAGTTTGCAGCTATGTACACCTTAACTGTCAGTATATATGCACATCATACATGTTTACTACCAGATACCTGTATGTGGCCCATAAGTGATATATCTGCGTCTGTGCTGTGTGATACACATGCATACATGTACATGAAGTACTGCCATATATATATATATATATGTGAAGTATACACAATCATGCATGTGTGGAAGTGACAGACAATAGGTTAACTGGGACACACAGGTGGATGCTAACTACAGCATGTGTCACACATATTGCTGCCCTGACAGGCATACATTGATATCAGGTTGTGGACAGTGGCATTATACTTGGAACAGTGGCATGTGCAAGCATAATATGTGAGCCCCATTGTCTAATGGTACTGAAGTGCAGGTGTCAAGATTACCTCTCCCAGTTGTGTTAGTAGTTAACATTATTAGCAGGACCACTCCACTAAGCATATCTGGCATTGGTCATCTACACAATGTCTGCTGCTGTCTGTCACCTTAGATGTAGCATTTGATACCAAGGACAATACTGCCACTCACAATGATGTCATGGTACGAGTGGCAAATGCTTGACCAAAACAATGAGCCAATGTCCTGCTGTAAGTATGATGTTGTCCAGTATCTGTTATTCCGGGATGTCATGACTGAAAGAAGACATGCCTTTGTCACAGAGCACATGCATCCATGATTCAAGGGAGTGTGGATAATCCCTAGGTTGCATTTACCCATATAGTGGCATTCCAAGGCACAAGTCCTAAACACAGAGGTAACACCTTGACACCTACAAGACAATTGCATTGGATGCTTATGCTAATCAGTGCAAGATATGTGGCTTTTGTAATCCATTTGCTCAATGTCGACCCTACAATGGGGAATACTGATATCTGTGCAGTGAGGAATACCTAGCTGAAGGCTCTGTAGTGCAAAATAGCACTACCACCATATAACTCAGATCCAGACATGTTGGTCATGGCACTGGTATGGACCACTCCAGGTGGTGGTGTCCACATATTCACAAAGGCTACTCACAAGTAAAGACCACTACTCTGACATAATTCATCACAGATGTGTCAGGTACAGGTGACAGTGGCAAAAGCTGCATTCTAGGTAGTATCCTCATATACATCCACCACCATGTCCTCAGACTACCAACACACAGCTATACTTGTGGTATAAAATATTATGGTAGAACACCAAATAACCTTTGACTGGTGGACTGTACCTAGCCCTACATCAACTGTGCAAAGTACCCATGTACTGATGCAGTTGCATAATGTGTTATGCAATGCAATAATACTACTGTTTGTAACCAGGTCAGTTGTACACATACCATGGTCCCTCGGATGTTGTCAGCATTAACACAGTTGACTGTTGCTGTACACCAGTAAACAACACCCTCATGGTTGGATATGACCTATATGTACCTGCCCTGGATATGTACATCCCACACTCATACAACGTAAATGAGAATACCATTGCTGTTGTTGTCCTTTGTACAAACAGGTGGCTGCATTCATTACACACATGCACATGGAAGATAGGTCCATGGCTGCAGAATGCTAACAGTACATATGGTTTGATATCTATGTTGACAGAGGCAATATTCCCCCTCTACTGGTCACCCATGACACCTATCATATCATGCAACAACCCATGTGGCATGTATGTCATTAGACATGTCCACCTAATGCAATGCCTACAAACATACCCAAATAACAGGCTCATAGGACCTCCACACATAGCCTATATTGGCAGACTCAGGGGAATACAGCTATGCTCTGTATGTTCATGAGTAGCTACAGGTGATATGTCCATGACATGTACAGCCATGTGTACCCACAGCTCCTACATATACAACATGTCAACAATTGCAAGCCATGCATGCTGTGTGCTGTCTGGACATTAACCTTATTACCACAATAGCCAGAACGTGCTGGGGTGAGATGTTTACAAGCCACATACCTCACCTGAATACATGTAATGCCTAGCTCAAACAGAGCACATTGCTAGCACTCTTCAAGTAATCATGAGGTGTGTGTAGCAAATATGATGTGTGTGGCAAATATGATGTGATCACTGTTGACCATTACAGTGCCCTGGCTTCACAGTGGAACTGTCAACTAACAGTTTGTGGGATCATGACATGGAATATTGCTGTGTGTGTCTTGCTGATGTGCTGTTGGCATAAATGTACACTTGGTTACTCAGTGAAGGTGGTTATGTGTCCTACCAATACATGACTACAACATCCATTATGGTGTAATGCTCAGCTAGGTTTCACACATGGTGTGGGGAAGGTGTGAAATGTATCCTCTTGACCTGCTAGTCCACTTACTAATGGAGACTGCATATGTGTACATGTATTGATGTTTGTTTAGATTCCATGCGTGTGCAGTGTCTGATGTTTGAAGGTGACTGCTGTCTTAGTACATCATGCAGTTGCAATGCAGCCTCAACATTGCCAACTGTATATGGTGATATGCTCAAAGTACAGTAAGCTGTACTTTAGGTATGGACAGATGTTTGGACATAACTATTAAGTGGTGGGGCTACTTTGCAGATGAATGATTACTGTGGACAGCTCACAGGTGTGTTACAACCATTCCTACAATAACCTTTGTAACTGCTAAGCTATGGCTTAGTTAAATGAAGGGGAGGACACAAACTGTAGAATGCAGTAAGGGTGACACTGAAGGCAAACCTCTTGACACCTGGAACAGTAACACCTCCCCTGTGCATATATTTTGCATATATCGGCACAGTTGGCAAAGGAAAGAGTCGGTATGCTTTGTAGTGCGTGCAATAGTGCTGTCACTCTGTAATACCTATCATGAGATAGGCAGGTGTTTGATTCACAGTACTGGCATGTGTGGGTGCGTGTGTCCATATATGTCATGTATGGTGGGGAATACATCCCACATGTTTTTCATTCTCCTGTACACTGTTGTAGACATCTGTACAGAGTGAAGTGTAGAAAGCAAGACATAGGCAGGTGTTTGAATCACACACATGTCAAGTGCCTGTATGTGTGTGACAGGTGTATATCTTTGTGAATGCCGCAGTGTGTGTGTGTGTGTGTGTGTGTGTGTGTGTGTGTGTGTGTGTGTGTGTGTGTGTGTGTGTGTGTGTGTGTGTGTATGTGGCTGTCTAGTCCCTGGAGTGAGGCTGCATTATACCATATTGAAATAATAAGACCCCCTCCCCCCATCCACTCAATGCAATCTAGTATCCCTGTTGATGTCATCAATCTTAGAAGGGCATTCTATCTGCCTGTAAACATGTACGCCCTGGGGAGAGGCTTGTTGTTACAAAGCCTACTGATGATCCCCTCTCTTCACATACACTCACCACAATCTAGTATCCCTGTTGATGTCTTTGATCATAGGCCATTCAGACTACCTGTACATGTGTAATCTCTGTGGTGTGTCTTGTAATTGTGTAGTACTATAACGATGATTTGCACATAAGCAGGGGTTCTCATCCCAACACTAGCAACTGTGTGTGTGTGTGAGTGTGTGTGTGTGTGTGTGTGTCAGAGTGCATGTTATTGTGTCTGTGAATCCCTGGATGTGTTACTGTGTCTTTGAATCTCTGAGTGTGTGTATGTGTATGCATCCTGTCATGAGAGTGGGTATTACTGCTTCCCAATGAGAAGCCACCTTTTCCACTAGCCTTTACCCTTGTCATCTGCTAAACCACTCTTTTACCTCTTCCCCGCTCTAGGTAACTATACCTGTGATGTCACCCACTATGGATGTGATGGCTCTGGCCACAGTACCTTACTACATAGCTATCATGCTCTTGGATCATTAGATCAGCAAACATGTTTGAAATGTGGGAGATGAAGCTACAAAGTGCATGTAAGTATTGTCATACAGACCTGTGCATGGTCTACATTTACATATGGGACACTAACCGCAAACACTGACATCCCCCGGCACATGCAATTACACCTGAAAGAGGGAGGCAGAACATCAAGATCAACATGCAGTTACTGTTGTTACACATGATACATACTGTCGAAAGTACAAAATGCATTCTAAAACTGTAGTACATGGTATGTCTGCTGCCTGTCAATACCACTCAACAATTGTAATCTACAATTGTCTTCCTAGTATGTTCACCCTGTGCATCAGACCATATGAGCAAGTCCCTGCACCGATGGTGTGGATGACAGGGATGCGGCACAGGCATCATCATATGCACAGGGTGATAATGTTTGCCAGAGGCCTAGTCTGTACCATTGGATGACATCATGTGTATGGGTTAGGGCCTTTGATCTCATTGGGTGTGTGTGGATGTTATGTGTGTGTGTGTTGAGGTGCCCTACATTTGTTTCTGGTGTGTGCATGTATGTATGCACACAGGTCTGGCATGTAGAAGACCTACACAGGGGTATTACTGACAGCAGCAGACTGCACAGGGCAGGTTTCACAGTGTCTGGGCATGGCCATGTGACCTGCGCTTGCCAGGGATTGCACGGGCACTACCAGGCAGGGGTCCAGATTGGGTACTGTCTGATGACACATGTCCACTGGAACCATGTCCCTGTTGGACCATCTAGGACCACATGCATGTGGCCTGCTGTGATGGCGTGTTCAGCACAGCACCAGCTGCACTGCTGCTGCTACCACCACTATGGGAGTGAGCATGTGAAGTAGCATGTTCACGTATACCTTCAACAGTTGATTTAGCTGGCCTTCGTCCACTTGTCCAACACCTCACTCCTACCAGATGTTCCAGCACAGACATTCCACACTCGAGGATTGACATGCCATGGTCAAGGACTCCCACCATGTCACCTAATCGTCTATCCAAAACATCTGCAAGATGATGGTGAGCATTTGCAATTGCCTGGATTTTGTCAGTTAAAGAATGGACAGTAGCCCTTTGAAGCCTCAGGCCTTCTCTGTTATGCTGTTTAGCAGGTGCCTGTGCCTCCATTACAGCCTGAAACATGCATCTGGTGACACCAGCTGATGTGCTATGTCTTGCAGGGGCATGTTGGCCAGAAATCCTCCTACGAGCAGCACTGGGCACATGCCTGTGTGGGACATCACCAGTCAGTTGGTTGGGATCATGGTGTGCAGGCACACCTTCCATAGTCTCCACATTTTCCTGTTTCATGCTACCACCTGCCAACTGTCCTTCCTCTATGGCCACTGGTGATGGGGTATGTGTAGGCATCACCTATCTTCCTCCTCTTTAAACTGGTTCTCTAGCTACCTATCTAATAGAAGTCAAGCTGTAAAGTGGAAAAAAGCTACCTCTTCTTTCCTTAGTACCCCTACAGGAGTTCCCCAAGGCTCCATACTGGGTTCTCTTCTCTTCAATATATTTATAAATGACTTCCACAAATCAATCCCTTTCTCTAGCATCATCCAATATGCAGATGATTCAACTATTATCTGTTCCGCCTCTTCTATCTCTACACTACAAAAACTTACTCAAGATGCTTTCTCTTCCGCAGAACAATGGATGCTTTGTAATCATCTAGCTCTCAATGCTGCCAAGACCAAACTAATGTTATTTACCCCTTCTAAAGTCATCCCTCCTGACATTGGTACTTTCTCAATTACTACACAACACAACTCACCTCTTGAAATTGTGTCAGAAACCAAACTACTTGGGGTCCAAATCGATAACCTACTCAAATTTAACTCCCACCTGCAAATTAACATCAAAAACACACCAAAACTTGGCATGCTTTACAGACAGAATGCCTACCTCACATCTGCCACTAAAATCACTCTCTCTACCTCCTTCCTAATCCCATCCCTGCTATATGGTGCCCCACTACTAACTAATCTTCAGTCCTTGTTAAAAAAACAACTTACTTCCTGCTATAACAAAATTGCAAAATTTGCCACCAGCCAAAAGTCCTCCACCCACCACCGTCTCTCCCTCCATAACCTAAAATGGCTAGAACTTCCCAATCAACTAACTTACACTCAACTAACTGTAGCCCACAAGCTCATTCTCAATCCTTCCCTCTGTCCCTCTTTCCTCTGCCTTTACTATGCACCAACCTAACAGAGTTCTAAGGTCAAATAATCAAAATCTACTCATGTACACAAACCAACTCATCCCCCAGGCAAAAACCTTCTTTCCTTCAGCCTCGCTCGCCTGTGGAACTCCCTACCACCACTCATCCGCACCACCTCTAACCACTCTGCCTTCAAAAAGTCTCTCCACCTTCATCTTGCCTCACGGTGGGAATGCTCTTGTTCCCACCCCACATAACTAGCTCTACTCTACACCTGTAGCTATGAAATTTGTTCTCTAATCAGTTTTAATGTTTTACATTTATTCATTACTCGAAGGCTTCTTCTTATTGTATTAACTGTTATGATTGCTTTCCTGAATGTGACTAGTTCTACTTTTTAGTATATAGAACTATTAATAATTCTCTGTACAAAAATTGTTACTGTCAAATGTTGAAAATACATTCTGTTGGAGCTTTTCTCCCCAGGACTCCATTGAAAACGGGTTATTTAAGGCCCAATGGACTATCCTGGTAAACCAACGACAATAAATAAAAAATAAAATAAAATGAGATCTGTGTGCGGGGATAAGGGGGATGCAGGTGGAATGGCAACCAATGGCACAGTTTCAGCCCCTGACAACCCTGCCTGTGCCTAAATCATACTTTCATCATCACTGCTAGAGTCTGTGGGGACACTAACATCAGGTGGACCACAGGAGGGCAACACACCTACATCAACACCTGTGAGGGGCAGACAAGAACTGTACATTACAAGTTATACAGCACAGTACACACACAGACACACACACAGACACACACACACACACAGACACAGACACACAGACAGACACAAACACATGCTATGACACCCAACGGCATGCAACATGCATGTGATATGGCAGAAGGCATTTATCTTAGACATTTATAGTGGTAGTTATACATCCCTGAGTACCACACAACAGCACACATGTCTTATAGCAGAAGGCATGCACCTTACACAATTATAGTAGTAGTTAGCATACATCTGTGTGTTGCACCATTTGTGTTAGTAGGTTATGCCCCAAACCTGCAACACAATGCATGCACTATGCACCTTTGCACCACACTGCTATGTTTTGTGCAACATACCCCACATGTTAACAGACCATTGCTGACCTTTGTACATCTGCCACAGATGTTTTGTGTTGGCTACTGCCCCTATGTGTGAGGAGGACATGAGCAGAAGGGTATGTTGAGTGAATACTATGTTTGCCTGAGCTCTAGCTTGCATATCTCCCCCAAAGCAGTGCATGTCTCTTCAACATTATTCTGCTTACCCCTGAGCCGAGTCTATAGACAGTGTGCACGTGGCTGTACACACATGTTTGACATGGCTGTCCCTACTTTGCAATGGTGCCACAGACCAGCACTGGTTAACAGTACACCAGCCTGAGGTGTGACAGATGTCCTTGTCAATCACATGCAGTATGACATGTCTTCTGCTGACATGTTGAATGACATGCATACATGTTTAACACAATGGTGTCCTTTCAAATATACAGTGAGGTAATGGTGTCTCAATGCAGGGATGAGTTATACTAACGTGGACCTTCAGCTGACACAGTGTTGTCAGTCTGCCCTATAGATATACAGCGACATACTGCACATTGAGCTGATGTGCATAGCCATTGCAGGGTATCATGTGGCTTCACTATTGCTATACAGTGTGAGTTACAGACACAGATCATAGCCATGACTGTGTTCAGATACAATACATATCTAATGTGGAATGTGACCCATCTCACTGAGGTGTATACACACTAAACCCTACTGTGGAATGTGTGACACAGGTCACTGAAGGGTATACAGATGCCTCCCCTGCACATCTGCAACCATATTGCTGATGCCTGGCAACTATGCCCAGACATGGCTAACTTAGCAGTACTTCATGTCCCACATGCCATCTGTGTACCTCACACACATGAGGAGCAAGCATGACAGTGATGTCTGGCACCAGCAAGGTGAATGTACTGTATCTGTGGCCTGATGTGGTTGTATGTGTATGTTGTGCAACACATGTATGTATTTGGATACTGTATAGGTGAATGCTTTCATGTCATGACACACTCATGATGTTCAAGACATGTTATGTGGTGGTTTGATGTCATGCCTACACAAGCTGTGTGCAGGCCTGTATGATGTTTAGTGTTTCACATCTGCAATATCACCATTACACAAAGTCCATAGTTGTATTGTGTCGGGACAATGTACAACAGGGTGTACACACATGTACATCACTTCTACTGTGAGTGTTGCTTCATGTCTCTGGCCATCCTCCATGGCCATGTGTAAACATGTTTTGTCCAATGGTTGTGATGGGCATCTATTTCACATGTCAGTGTTGTCCCATATAACATACACCCATAGATGTCATATGCTCCACTGAGGACAGGGTTATGCAGATAAAGAGTGGTATGATTGGGATGTGAGTTATCATATTTTGCAGAATAGTTAAGCAGTATTGCAGTCAGCCCACTAAATGTCATGGACATGTCAGATATACACATGCCATTGTGTGACATTCATAGCAATGGTATAATCCACAAGGGTGAATCCTGTGGACTGGTCATACTCCAGCTCCAAAACATTTAGAGTGTGTGCACACATATGCTCTCTGTATAGTACTGTATGTATTCCCCACATGTGTAATTCTGATCTGTAGTACATGTCCCTATGTTGAGCCACACCTCCACCATTGTATTCACAGCTGTGCACACATCTGGCAATGACAGTTTGTAAGGTTTAGTGTAGGTGTTATATATAGTCTTCAATTATTTTACATGGGTAACCACTGTGATGCATTGCAGGTCTGACCTGTATATATTAATAGGGCCACCATACATTATGTGTACGTGTGTTAAAGGGCCATGTGGCAGACAGCATGCAATTAATATGATCTGTGCATTATTGACCCTGATAAATAATAACAATCTCACCAGCAACAGGCTGCTGTCACTGCGAAATGCCTGAAATACCTAAATAGGAGTGTCACAGCAGTAAGATCATTATCCACACCTGTGTGATAGCTACAAGGTGCAATGTGCATGTTAGTACATAAGCCAGTACAATAGACTATACTATGGAGTATGCACATCTGTGTATACATAGAGTAGCAAACTATGGTTTGTGGCATGTGTGCATACATGCCTTGCATATAATGTTACATTACATATTGTACAGTAACACATGTAACTATATGAAATATAGTTGTGTTATATGTGCAGTAGTGTCTTACCAGGCAACTCCAGGCTCAGTGGTTGTGAGACATCCACCTCCACAATACCAGCTAAAGCTTGTGGATGGAGTTCTGCATGTGTCTCCAGGTTGGTCAGTAGCTCCTTGGTACATGTGAGTGGGGGCTGGGTGAGTGGCCCCCCACCTGTTGCACTCTGTTCCCTGGCAATTGCATTTGCACGCTGTTTTGCCCATCTAATGATGTCAGTGCATTGTCAGCGCTCCTGCTGATAGGTGCGATTGTGGCCTCCAACATAATTTACCCTCCTGCGCAGTTCCTCCCACTGGGCATCCCGCTGCTGTGCATCCTGTGACACATGGCTGAAGAGTGTTACATGGTTGTCGAGGAGGTATGGAATGAGGACTTCATCCTCCAAACGGGTGTATGGTGGCAGCCTGGCATGCGGCATACCTGGAAGGCATAATGATGGAGACAGGTTACAGTAACTCACAGAGAAGTACAGATGTACAGCTGAACATACATGTGTATCACATTTATTAAGATTACAAATATGTCTTTGCAAATCTACATGACACTAACACCACTGACATGTTTAACTCACACACATTTGACACGTACTGGTGATTTGATGTTATCACCATATATGTGTGTGTCAAGTGATATCTATAGCTACACCAATGGGAGGACTTGACTCAATGTTTTCCCAGCAGGGTAGGTCTGAGATAGATATAGATAGCTCTCAAGCTATCCACATGGGATAGTATGGACCAAGCAGTAACACCTACAAGTACACAACTATAGAGAACTATTACATGTCAGGTACACCTATATAGTTACCAAGGTGTACTGTGGACTGATGTATTGTGACTGTGCTATTGACATAATCATAGGTAAGTACTAGGCTATCTGCCCCAGGGCATCTATAAGCCTAACCAGAATGTGTTGGCTTTCACCACCCCCTTAGATTAGTTCCCTGTGCCTCGGTCCAGAAGAGCCATTTGTTCCCTGTGCCTCTGTCCAGCAGAGCCACTGCAGTGATGTCGATGATAGATCTGTGACAGAGGGATTAGGCAACGGACATTACTGAACATGACAGCGTGACACTTAAGAGACATATATCGTGTACAGTACAGAGAGTAAACAACTATCATGCCTTCCTTGACAGGCATGTGGTTAGACTGTCAGCAAATATTCAGAAACACACCAGGCATACAGCCATACCAAGATTACACATTATATTTATTGTATTATTTTTATTACTATTGTACTTGTTGACTTTATTTTATGTTGTCTTATCACATTCATGATCAATGCTGTTAACAGTCTGTTACATCTGAACACACAAATTATTAACGCATACCTGTGTGGAGAGAAGACCTGTACATTCCTGAGAACATCTGTTAACAATACATAGGTTCATGGGACAACAGCCCTCACAGGTCTTGTCTTTTAATGGGAACAAATTCAGTTTAGACTACACAGCTCCCATGCTGATTGGCCTGCGGTGGGTCTCTGTAAAACTCAGCGAGAGTCTGCGATACTTGGAATTTGGAGGTCCATTTAACATAGCGAGGCATTGTTTTAAAAGGAACGGAGAAAGTCATCTGATGAAGTCCAGATTGGAGCTAAAACATTGTTTGAAAGAGCGTTTATGTTATGAACTAGCGCCTTTTGGATTATAATAAAGCAGTTTTTTATTCAACTACATAGCTTAAACACTAAAAAAGCAACGGAGATCTTGCTTTGTTCTTTATTTTATGTTGTCTTATCACATTCATGATCAATGCTGTTAACAGTCTGTTACATCTGAACACACAAATTATTAACGCATAATAAGGGCTACTGCACCCATTTACCTGTAATTCCTGTGGGAGAACATCTGTTAACAATACATAGGTTCATAGGTTGGTACTAGGCTATCGGGCCCTAGGGCCTATACAACAAATTCAGTAATATTTATTAGTACTTGTCACTGAATTCGAACCCTGGCCTGTGTTTGACAAAATGTACATCAGACACAGCATTTAACAAACTGAACTACTGAGCCACTGCTGACTATTGACTGTTTTGCCTAGAGATCACTTGGAAACAAAATATGACCTGATAATAGTAGTACAGTTGTATACATGACGGTAGTGACAGCTGAACACACATGCATGAGATTCATGCATGACAGAGATACTAGGTCAACTATACATTAATACATAGAATGCAGGTTTACACCATAAACTCTTAGTGGGTGTAAATATCTGTGATGTGTACAAACCATATCGGAAGATATTGGGTTGGCTACCTGACCCATATACAGTTGCAGATAGTATATTTGCAGTCTACAACTATTACAGTTTCGTACTTGCCTGCAGCACTGCTCCCTGGAGCAGGAAATGCAATGGTTAACACAAGACAGTCCTAATATACACAATATAACTTGGGTGTTCCTGGTATTGCTTCAGATGTTAGTGTAGAACAAATATCATAACACATATATCTTGTAGAAGAGCTGTAAATCTACAGTTTAGAATAACACTCTTTCTTTGGTAAACCTTGAGTCATTTAGTGGTATTCCTTATGTTTTTATTTCACAGCAGATGTCATACTCGATTTCATGAACAACAGCCCTACTTACACACATATTGCACAACGCAGCTTTCTTAGGGGTACCTTCATGCATTCATATTTTTGAGTCTTTATTGCACGACAGTTGATATAATGCAGGTGTTGCAATACAGCTGTAATTCCACAATTATTGTAGTAGAAACTTTATTTCATTAACGTTATCAGGTTTAATGCTTTAATATTTATTGCACTATAGTTGGCAGTAGTCCATTATTGCAGTATTGGCCTACGTCCACATTCATTGCAATACACAAATCTGTATTGTATGTACCTACTGAGAGTGAATGAATTACTCAATCTTGTGTATTTGACTATAGATTGCAAATTAATCTGTACTCACCACATTCATGGTGCAACCTGGCTAGTCACCCTGCATGGGCCTCTAGGTTGTGAGCTCTCTTCTCTGCAGCTGTAGGGAGAGAAGTACACCATTATGTTTACCTGTCTATAACACATCCAGAGTAGATACTGGTAAAACAATGCTAACAGTACTTACAAACATGTGGGGTATTCCCATCCTGAGCATCCTGGATCCAGGTGTCCAGAAGTCCCCCCTTCCGATTCTTCAGATCATTGCAGTGATGATGGACCTGCTCACCTGTGCAGGGGGATACCTGTAGCACTGAAGAGATCATGTACCAGCCAGTCCCAAACCTCTGCCTTCTACTCTCATCCCTGGAACTGGCCCTGCAGGAGCCAGTGTTCATGGTCTTTCACTAGGAGTCCAACCATGACTCTGGACTCTAGAATGCCTTACAGCTGCACCCAGAAGTGAGCACCCTCTCCTACACCTGCCATAATTCCTGCACAGTTCAAACTCCAGCTGGTTATACTGTATTCCCACCTGTTGCACTTAATATAGCCTGTTTCCCTGCCCTTATACACTATTGGGCCATTTTTAAAAATGCAGTGCAGTGCAGTGCTTGGCACCTCGCAAACTAGTTTAGCTAAGCTGAGGAGTGCTTAAACTGCCAATGCTTAGCAATGTTTAGCAGTGTGCAAACCAGTTAAGCGTAGCTAAGCGATCCTTAAACAGAGATTGTTTTAGCAGTCCTTATCATGGCTTAGCAAGGCTTAGCAGAGTTTAGCTGAGCGCAGCAGAACATGATTAAAAAATAATTGGGATAATTTATCTTGTGAAAATAATTGCTTAATTTCCTTCCTGGTATTCAAATACCACGCCTACTGCACAGGAGGCTGTAACTCTATCTACTTGACTACATGGATATGTAGAATGCTGCTATACCTTTACATATACCTCTCAGATATGTTTGAGCACTGCTAAGCACCACGCTACAGCAAGCAAACATGCTCAGCTATGCTTACACTTGACCTTTGAATCATGAATTAAATGCATCCAGTTTTTATTTTTAGATGAGCTGCACCATGCAAACTTAAAAAAAAAAAAAAAAAAATTGAAAGATTGAATTTATTGCTATTAGGGACTTGGACAGTGCAGGGGGTGTGTTACTCATCTACAGAAACAGTAACACACTCCCTACACTGATTCAATACCACCTTCCCCAGCTCTCCCTCAGTAACGCCTTCATTAATATGCATGGTGCGCTACCGAGGGGGATATGTACACAGCCACAGTACCTTCCATGTACGCTGTATACTATGCCTACATGGATTTTAATAAATCTGGGGGAATGTTATACAACTGTTTTGCTTAAATAAAAATCATTGCAGAAGAGTTTATATTGAATTAAAACAAAATAAACCATTGTAAAATCTGGAGAAGACTGGTAATTCTTTTAAAGCAAAAACATCTGTTCATAAAAAATATTGAGCTGTGATGTAGAACAGAGGGATAAAGCCCAGAGTACAATGCAGGCAACTCAAGTTTGACTAGTGGCTTGAGTGCCTGTAAGAGTTGTCTGGGAAGGATGCGAGTTAGTGGCACCTACCAGTTTACCCATCCCAGGGGGAGGGAGGCAGCTGCACCTTGCCATATAAGCAATACCTAGTAAAAGCTGTAAATATCTGCTCAGTGGCATTATGAATTACCCAACTTAGTATTATCAAACTTGCAACTGTGCAAAGTAGCTGAGGGGAAATGGTACATAGAAATGCATTTCCCCTTGAAAGTTGCACTTGTGGACTCTTGAGGAACTGCCAAAGAGGAGGAGATGCTCCCAGAAAGAGAGAATAGGTCACCATTCTAAAACCACAAAGCTAACCAGCTTCCTACAACCTGACTCTTGCTGGGAAATGAAAAGCTGATGGGGATTCCTGGGTTGGAACAAATAGGCTGAAGGGCTGTAATCTAGCCTGTAAAATCCCACCTCCCATTTCCCCTAGAATAAATGGGCCAAATGAGCAATGATGGAGAAGGCATCAAGTAAGGTCCTGGAAGGAGCAAAAAAATAAATCTTTAAATTCTATATTCCCTGCAGCTCTAGGATATCATTTCAATGCAAAGAATAATGTGATGGAAGATATTTCAGTTTTCCATCATGAGAAATAATAGACTTGACAAGTCTGATCTGTAAAGCCATGGAGCATATTATTATGGATTTCATAAACAAGAACATAGGCAATCACCAAGCACTTGACCCCACTCAATTCAGATTCATCAGGGGCAAATGTTGCCTACTGAACCTAGTTGGCTTCTTTGAGGCTGTCACCAAGGCCCTGGATGAGGGAAAGTCAATACATACAGCTTACCTTGACCTGGCCAAGGCCTTTGACACAATCCCCCACTTGGGCATCATTGAAAAGCTAACACAACTTGGTGTTAATCCCTATCTTGCCAGATGGGTGGCCAACTGGCTCACAGATAGGACCCACAAGGCCAAAATAGATGCCACCACCTCTGACAGCAGACCTGTCACTAGTGGTTTTCCCCAGGGATCTGTCGTGCGACCCCTACTGTTTGGCATCTACTTCTCAGAGATCCAGGCAAAGACAAAGGACATGTGGCTGACCAAATCTGTGGATGACTGTAAGTTGGGTGCTGTCCCCAAATGATGTTAACATACTGCAAGAGGGTTTCACAGCTACAAATAACTGGTGCCAATGTAGTTAAATGCAAAAAAATGTGTTATCATACCATTTGGCAAAAACATGGCCCCTACTGATTACCACATCAACAGCAACCCCCTAAGCACACAAATTTTGGTGAGAAACCTGGGTAGTCAGGTTGACAACAATCTCACATTCAACCATCATGTGCCAGCAGTGGTCAGAAAAGCCTTTTACTTGGTTCATCTCATAAGTAAAGGGATTGCATCCAGAAAAAAAGGAGGTTATTAGCTGTCTGCACTCCTCCCTAATTAGACCTTTAATTGAATCTAACATCCCATTTGGTATGAACCTCTCCAAATACTTGCACCAACTGGAAAGGCCACAGAAATACCTCACAAAGAGAATCCATGGCCTCCAACACCTGTCCTATCTGGACAGGCTCAAATCACTATCACTCTACTCAATGTCATACAGATTGCTCAGAGGTGATCTGTGTCTCGCCTACAAGGCAGTATCGAACCCTGCCCTACTAGAGATACTGCATATCCATAAGTCTAACTCCTCGCACATTGCCCTCTCAATAGGCCTAAATATAATATGCGACATCAACAAAATCTGCTGCAGAGACAGGTTTGTCTCCCAGAGGCTGCCCTGTCACTAGAATAGACTTCCCATACATGTCAAACAGAGTACCTTGCTGACCGTCTTCAAGTGCAACCTTGATGAGTGAATGGGAAACCACAAATTTGTCCCAAGGGTTCCACCTTTGTCCCTCATTGACAGGGGTGACAGGTGCTGACTGAGGTTTCTTTTTGGGGATAAACTCTTGGCTGGGCTTGTAAGGGCCCCAGGGCCATTAGCCTAGTAACCTCCTATGATCCTATGATCCTATGATATATAAATTATTTTGGATGTCACATACAGCCATATAAATCTATATTCAGTCCTGGGGAAAAACAAAACATGCTTTTCCGACAACTTCAGTTTTTTAACATGTAATGTATTCATGCGGCCTCCAGCTTAAATAGTCTGTCATGGTGGCCCCATGACTTGTGCCACTGCCTTTCAGCCCTAGTGCTCAGTTACAGTGTCGACCATGACTTGTGCTACTGCTTCTCAGCACTAGTGTTCAGTTACATTATCTACCATGGCTTGTGCTACTGCCTCTCAGCCCTAGTGCTCACTTACGGTGTCTACCATGGCTTGTGCTACTGCCTCTCAGCACTAGTGCTCAGTTACAGTGTCGACCATGACTTGTGCTACTGCCTCTCAGCACTAGTGCTCAGTTACAGTGTCGACCATGACTTGTGCTACTGCTTCTCAGCACTAGTGTTCAGTTACAGTGTCGACCATGGCTTGTGCTACTGCCTCTCAACACTAGTGTTCAGTTACAGTGTCGACCATGGCTTGTGCTACTGCCTCTCAGCACTAGTGCTCAGTTACAGTGTCGACCATGACTTGTGCTACTGCTTCTCAGCACTAGTGTTCAGTTACAGTGTCGACCATGGCTTGTGCTACTGCCTCTCAGCCCTAGTGCTCAGTTACAGTGTCGACCATGACTTGTGCTACTGCCTCTCAGCACTAGTGCTCAGTTACAGTGTCGACCATGACTTGTGCTACTGCTTCTCAGCACTAGTGTTCAGTTACAGTGTTGACCATGGCTTGTGCTACTGCCTCTCAGTCCTGGTGTTCAGTTACAGTGTCTTGTTCCTCTCTAGTTGGGGCTTTCCTGTTCTTCCTGTGATTAAATGTGTGCTTTTACCACATACCAAATCAGACTGTTTAGAATGATCATATACTCCACCTAAATAAATAAATAAATACATTTGTTACTAGCTAGCTTTGTAGCATTGAGGAGTGGAGCTCTATCTTTATCCCAGGCAACTCTTGTTCAACAAGAAGTATGAACACTTGAAAAGTGTGATAAGGAAGGGTAAAAATGAGACCAACCAAAGAGTGTATGCACTCCAGCTGAGTCTTGTGAGTGCACACAAGTGCCCAGTCACAACAGCTCGGAGCAGCTGGGCAGTCTTCCTTCTAAATGAGATTTTGGGGCAGTGGAACAAACCTAATTAACAAAACATGAAAGAAAAAGAAAGAAAGAATGAAACTCTTGCTCTGGTTAGACAAGGAGAATTCTGAGATGTCTTGCTTGAGTAAATGCATTATTATCATGTTGCCTTGTACTACATATGGGAAGTGAGGTGAAAATATCTGCTGTTATGCACTGTGCTTAGTTCTGTAGCCACTCACCCCATCCTTATGATAATGTAGGAAAGCTGGCTCCAAGCTTCCATCTCTTAACTTGTGTCCACTATCGGGCTCTTATTGTGAACTATTAAAATTCAGAGAAGGGTTTTGTGATCCACTGGTATTCCTTAATCTGTCTATTCAGCCTGACACAACTTAATTTAGTTAATGCCCACTTGAGTGAACACTGAAAACATTAAATGAGAATTATCTTACAAAAGGCATGAGAGAGAAGCTTTGAAACTTTTTTGTATAAGGAACTACTATGAAGAAATGCTATCAATATTTGCTCACTGGAGGGTAAGAGAAAAGTGGTTTGCATTATCACTTTCTGTTTTCACTCTAGATGAAATGACAGTGCCGGTGGTTTGACAGTTTAGTGAAAGAATAGTATTGTACTAAATCTGTTCAAGTTGTTAGTGGGAGTTGGTGTGAACATGGAATTTCCTGCTGTTGAAAGCTGCTTAATAAATCAAATACCTTACCAAAGCTTTTTGAGACCCCAGGAATCACTGCACAGGAATCACTGCATATATTCAAAAGTATTTTTGCGGCTAATTGGCAAGCTGCAGAAAATGATATCTTTATTATAAGTTTTTTAGCCAAGAAAGTACATGTCCTCTGACATTACATCTGTTGCAGATAAATGTGATTTACAGTTCTGTCTTCTGTGGCAAGTACAATAAATTGTTCCATCCATAAAGTGTATAGAGTTGTTCCATGCTACATAAACAAGATAATAACTAAAGACGTTCTTTCAGAAAATAATGATATCATCCTAATTTAGGGAGAACTGAGGTAGAAATTAGTCCGTTTGTCTGTGAAAGAACTTTTCATTTGGTACTTACCAAAAATAGCTAAGTATCCCATATATACAAACCTATTAATGATATCACAGGCTGCTTTTGACAGAACAATACTTTATTGTATCTCAAAAAGCTGTATGACTACATGGACGTCAGTATGAGCCAATATCTGAAACATGCACAAAAGAAAAATATCAAAACATTCATTGTGGATTTTTAAAATTTTTTTTTAACAAGAAGCATGTTTGTTAAATTATCACTTATGACATAGGCCATCATGCATTTATATAAAATTGTGTCAATACGGATTGTGATGTAAATTACTTATTTTACATCACAAACCATATTGACACAATTTTAGTTGCAAACATTGCACATCACTTATAATCTACCCAGTCATTGTCAGTCAAACATTACATAGCTCATTCAAATCCTGCCTTCTTTTAAACCACATTCCTGTCTTGTAGGTATTGTTATGACAGTTTCCATTTTTTCCTATATAATTTGCTTGTACCCTTTTCTTCTTCTTCTTGTTTCGGCTTTTCCCGGTTAGGGGTCGCCATAGCGAATACACCTGTCCGTTCATGATTGGCAGTGGAGTTTTTACGGTGTCGAGTTGCCAGCCCAGCACCCAACCTTCCACAGAAGGCACACACACACACACACACACACACACACACACACACACACACACACACACACACACACACACACACACACACACACACACACACACGCCTATAGCCAATTTTGGAGTGTCCAATCCACCTACAGCATGTCTTTGGGATATGGGAGGAAACTAGAGCATCCGGAGGAAACCCATGCGACCACAGGGAGGACATGCAGACTCCGCACAGAAGGTACCCCAGCTGGGAATAGAACCGGAGAACCTCTTGCTGTGAGGTGGCAACGCTAACCGCTGCACCACCGTGGCCACCCTGCTTATACTTTTTTTACAGATCCCAATTCCAGTTCTTTTATCTCTGTTACTATATTCACTGCTTCTAGTATAGTTGGTTTAGACTTTGATTTCCATTTTCTACTAATTGCTTTTTTTCCACAGCCCCCATAATTAGACTCAACAGGGCCTTAGATTTTTTTAAATGTTAGATTGGACACGCTAAAATTGGCCCTAGGCTTGAGTGTGTGTGTGTGTGTGTGTGTGTGTGTGTGTGTGTGTGTGTGTGTGTGTGTGTGTGTGTGTGTGTGTGTGTCTTCCATGGAAGGTTGGGCACCGGGCTGGCAACTCGACACTGTAAAACTCCATTGCCAATCATGAGCAGACAAGGTGATCCACTGTGGCAACTCCTAACCGGGAAAAAGCAAAAGAAAGAGAGAGATTGAAAGCATCATATTAAAGATACTTACTAATGTAAAGTACTTAATATCTAGAAAGCTAGAATCATCAGTGAACACATCACTTGCAAGATACATTGTCCTGTAATTTATATAAGCAACACAAAGACTTCTGACAAATTTTCCAGAGGAATGGAATAAACTATAATTTATTCAAGCTATGAGTGCATAGGTTCATAGGTTCATACTAAGCATACTGCCAAAGGAGAGCATAGAGAAGCTCAACTACTTTAACCTGAGAAGTAATCGCTAGTGACACTGTTGAAATGACACTGGAGCAGCTGCTTGAAAAGTGGAAACTGGTACTTTTCTATTTGTCATTAAAAGCTATAAAATGTGTCAATTAAAGTTAGTGTCTATTTGTCATTAAAAGCTATATAACATGTCAATTAAAGTTAGTGTCTATTTGTCATTAAAAGCTATATAACATGTCAATTAAAGTTAGTGTCTATTTGTCATTAAAAGCTATATAACATGTCAATTAAAGTTAGTGTCTATTTGTCATTAAAAGCTATATAACATGTCAATTAAAGTTAGTGTCTATTTGTCATTAAAAGCTATATAACGTGTCAATTAAAGTTAGTGGCTTTACTATGTACTATACAATCCATCCAGAGAAAAAGACTAGGGCTGGGATTCATAGATAGTTCAAGACAATGCAAAGTGCAAAATAGTGCTGCTAGTCACCATCCACAGGTTGTGGGTGACCCAAAGACACAACTAAAACCAAAGTACAGCGCTCACAATTACACAATATACCATGGATTCAAATGAGTGTGCAATAAATATAAATAAGGGGTTCATGTTGTTTTACTGCCTTCTGAAACGTCGAACCACATATGGTTGAGACCATATCATTGACATTATGGAACATCAAAAACAACTGCACCACCACCTCCCACTACTAATTATGTACACCTACTCCGAGATTGTACTACAATGGGGAAAAAGGCAAATTCCCCTATCTCTACTGTATCACAATCTCAGTATTAACAGTTTTGGAAAATCAGTCATGGTCTTGACATTTCAATACTCTGAAATACTGGTATTCTAAAGCAGAACCATAAATAAGAAATCCCATGCAAATTAGCAACATATAATATGCAAATGCAGGAGATCAACATGACAGAAACACATAAAATGGTGATGCTATGCAACTACACTCATCCAGTTTAAACAGTATGATTTATGGAGTACAGAATAGTAGCTATGTTTGTTATAGCATCTGCAGCAACATAACAGCATGTGTCATAGCCTTGTTCCATGGCACAGTGGGATGGTGCCCTGACCTTGACACAGATAACAAGGATTTGACTAGCTGTCCCTACAATGGATTAGCTAGGTAGAGAGAAGGAAGAGGGAAGAGGAAGTAGTCTGCTTGCCTGTCCTTGGGGGGGGGGGTTGAAGTACATGAATTGGCATCAATAGACAGACTTTCCCTTGAGGTCCTGAAGTTATCAATATTTGTTGTTGGACACCCACTAACAATAGTGATTATTCATTCTGTTAAAGAGGGTCTATGTGAGGAAGAGCACTTTCTGTACACTTGTATACAGGTGGGCATTACTGTCCCTAAATAACTACAGACCTATTGTCTTAATCCTTTAAAATAAAGGGGATAACTACAGACCTATTGTCTTATTATCCCCTTTACTGAAAATAATGGAAACATATGAGCAGTCACAACTTCTTTAACACCATAAAAATTATAACCTAATTTTCAGTACTCAGTGTCACTTCAGACCAGTACATGGAACAGTTGCAGCCCAGATGAATATCATTCAATTCATACATGCTTAACTAAACAATAACACTGGTAGACCTATCAAAGGCTTTTGCTGCAGTTGACCATAACACACTATCAAATATTCTGTCCAGCTATATTTTGTCACAAACTGCTACCAGGTAGTCTGCTAATTACTTAGAAAATGAGTACCAGTTAATAGGGTGGAACAATGCAGTCTCACTCCTGCTTGTAGTGCAAGTGGTCCCCCAAGGCTGAACATTAGGATGTTTCACTCAAAATTGTCATCAATGACATGGCCAACTAGTGCAATCTGTAGGTGATCCACCCGTTCTCCTTGTAGATATTGGTTTATGTCCAATTAATACTAAGCAATACAGATTGATCTCATGGTTATGGCCTTCTGCTGTGGGACTGCTCCTTTGCTAGAAAGAGACTAGGCTGTTATTCTAGCGACAGTTATATAATTACTTCAAGCTGACATCCTTAACAGCTCTTCCAACACTAAATTCTGTCTTGATTACACCAAAAAAAAAAAAAAATTAGGACATCATTGTAATGTCAAACAATTCCTTCTTCCCACTGCAATGCAAGCTACTAAAGCAATTTACTTACTTCCTTTGTTCCCAACCGTCCTTGCTAATAGTCAGCATGAAAGCACAGGCTTAAGTTAAAACAAAGCAGAATTTCTATATTTGATGCAAGACATCACAAAAAAATATGGCATTGTCTTACACCATTTAGCTTAATCTGGCTTGAACTTTAGCATCATGTTTACTCTAGGCAGCTAGATTTACCTCTGCTCTAATCTGCATAGCCAAGTGTCTAACAATGGCCGACATTTTAACATAACATAAAGCTCAGCAGGTGCTCCAGTCATCTATTGGTTGTCCAAATTTATTTCTCAATTCCACAAAACAGTCTTGAAATACATGGTCCTCAAATTAAGAGAGCAAGCTTTGGAACAATCTTCCCTTTAGTTTAAATCCAATCTCTAAGGGCCATGCATTTAAACATATATTAAAGGAGCATTTTACCATAGATGTTCAGTTCATCCCACAGTGCCAGTTCTGCTTACCAACAGTGTCCCACTGGGTGCATGCATTCCATGCCTGGCTCCAAGCTGGCGAGTTGGGCTGCTTACCCATTTAAAGTTTGAGAATAGGTTGAAATCATTTCAGCCCCAAGACGTCTAATCATTCGCTTTACCAGATAAAACTGCATCCACCAAGTGCCAGCTATCCTGAGGGCAACTTTGGAGGGGACCAGCTACTAGATGGTTTGATTAGTCTTTCATGCCTATACCCAGGTCAGATGACCGATTTGCACATCAGGACCACTACGGACCTCCACCAGAGTTTCCTCTGGCTTTGCCCTTCCCAGGCATACTTCATCATCTTTCAGGTCCCACCAGGTGCAACTGAGATATAACACAGAGCTTGTCTGATAAGGGGTGGTATTCACAGTCACTACATACAAAAGCAAGGGCTACAAGTATTGCCTGCAAACAGGTTAAGCTTAGCTATGATTGAGAGACTGTAGTTGTGCTTAGGCACAGCTGTAAGAACCAATGTGAGAAACATGGATGTAAATGAGCAAATAATGAGATGTAAATGAGAAATATATGAACAATCTTCCACTATCCTATGCAAATAAGCAGCTTTTTCCACCTTTATGTGATTCATAATTGCTTTTTGGTGTGCAAGTCTGCTTTGTGCAGATGGGTTACAAAAAGTTAGATCCACGCCATTTCTGTCGACTTTGCAATCCATTAAGATGCTTGGTTTCAAAGCCCGTTCCCATTGTGAGTTACTTGTTTTGGTTGTGCCAATACCCTGTCCATGAAGCAGTGCTCACTCGCCATAGAAAAAAAGATACAGCAAAGGATTACATACCTCAATTTTGGTGATCAGTTATTATTAGACAGGTTTAGACTGTACATAGATAAAATATAGAAACCAATATGTGAACTGGGGGAATGCATGGCCCTCACTATCCGTGCCATGGGGGTATTTCATAGACAAACTGGGGAAACATTGGGTATCTCACAGGCTTCTGCACTGAAAATAGTTGAGCAATTCTCTGACATACTCTTGACTCATGAGGATCAGTATATTTATTTCGCAGTGTCCCTGTAGGGATGAAGAAGCTCCATTTGTGCCTGCTATGTAATGGCATGCTCTCCTGAGGTATTTGGTGCAAGAGATTGCATTCATTTTGCTATAAAAGGTCCCATCTTAATCACAGGAGGAGTAATATCGGAACAAGAAGGGCTACCATTCTATCAACTACCAGACAGTGTGTGATGTATGGGTGTGCATCATCAATGCGTTGGCTCAGCATTCTAGCTGTGCCTATGAGGCACATATTTGGCATACAAGCTCACTTTATCATTTCCTCCTGCATGGTAGGATTCCTCAAGGTCACCTAGTTGGTAAATACAGTCTATTATAATGTTGCTAACCACAGAGCCGATGTTGTCTTTTTCATCAGCTTCAGCTGTTAGGTATATCAGATCTGAATGGATCTGAAGACAGCAACATTCAGATCTTTACATCCAAGGCTCCAGCTCTTCCCTTCTACCTATAACAGCCCTCTGCCCTACTAATACCTCAGATCGCATTTGCCACTCGTTTCATTCAGAAGCATTCTCGCGGCTGTGCACGTTTTGGTGTTCGGATGTTTTCAGGTAAGTGGTTTCTTCTTCCTTCTTTAAGGTTTAGCTCAACATATTTGCTTCAAAAGCCCAAAATCCTGAATTTCAAAACATCGAGACAAAAATCTCAAAAATTCAAAACATTGAAAACTCAAATGATTTAATTTTACAACATTAAAAAAACACAGGAAACCAACATTTACTATATTCCACCACAAGTACATACCTAAGGGCCCAGCTTCAGCTGTGGGTCCTTCCAATCTCTTTTTTTCTAGAAGTGCCAGGCAGGACCCCTGCCACCCCTCACCTGATTTCTCCTTTCTGGATCCAATTTTCAGATATGGTGTTTTTGAAGCTTGGTAATCCCAGCAGGATGCCTTTGTTGGAACCAGTAGTCTGGTCGTCTTTGACACTGACAGTGTCCCTTACCTGCTCAACTCTGACAGCACTGAATCCCAAGGGTCCTGGAACTTAGAGGTCTGCATTTGTTCACAAGGCTTGGGATGAACTCTGAAACTTTTGGAACCATTCCTTCCTCTCAGATCATCAGTGCTGGACAGTTCAGCACCAGTGTTGGCTTCAGGACCTACATGGGGCGAGTCTCGAGGGGGTTTCTTTTCACTCAGATCCTAACAGAACTTCTTTGGGGTTGACTTTGGCTTTCAATACATTTGAAAGGATTCTGGCACTATGCAGAGAGAAGGTATCTCATCCACACTTGGCTCCATTCTAATCCCATCTGATCTTTGCGCTTTCTCATCCATATCTACCTGTTCCTCATGAACAGCCAGCTTTTTATGCCTTGACAAGGCTTGTGAGCTGAGTTCCTTGTCAGCTTTTGAGTCTTCCCTGGACCCTGTCACCGTAGAAAAATATAGGAAGTTCTCATGTAAAAGGAGGCATTTGGACTCCCTTTAAGAGTCTCTCACTGAAGATGCCAATTTTGATGAAGGGGAGGGTTCCTCAAGGTCCCCACTTGAAGATGTTGTTAAGGTCAAAAATAACTTCATGCAATACAGCTTAGCAGAATAGAATAATCTCCTTTATTGTAAAGAGCACATGTATGTGGGAGACTAAGCAGTCAAGGTCTTTTCTCCTCGAACACAAGAAACTTCATTCCTATCTATTGTAAATGCATCTAGAAAAACATTTTGTAGCTATTACATATTAATCTACAGCCACTAGCCAATTAAAACTGAGCAGCTTTGTGTTATTTTGCTTACCAAGAATCTGCAGGTCCCTTATGTGTGCCTTTCCTTATCCGGCACAAGTTCCAATCTTCTATGGTGAAACTTTCTATGCTAGGAATATTCACACTGGCAATGGAAGAAAACTAAAGACAGGCACAGGATGTCTGGATCGATCTTGAAACAAGATGGATTCCAAAAAGAGAAAATATGTGTACACAACATTTTTTTCCATCTTATACTTCTCCCTTCGCAATCCCCATTTGATACTGTGAAGCATCACTCAAGTCAGATATTTTTTTTAATGAATAGACAATGACAGCAGGTTTCCAAATGGGTAGACAGTTTTTCACATGCAATCAGATATTCATCACCTGCTGTTTCCTTCTGTCCCTGACATGCACAATGCTTATACAGATGCTTAACAAAAATGATTTTATGAGCAATAAATACACACCTATGTTTAGATGAAATTAAATGAAAAAGTTTGAATAACTTTCAATTTTATATGAAGAATTTCTCAAAGAGATTATCATTAATTTGCCCAAAATCTTTTAAGACACTTTGTTCGCTATTCTCTCTTTCCAATGCAATTCTCTTTAATTGTAGTCAGTTGCAATGTCTCTACCTGTATTTTGTAATATGCACGTTTTGTAATTTAAAGTTTTTTTTCTGGATTCAAGCAGCTTTATGACCAACATTTTGCACATAAGGATAATAATAACTGCAATGAGCATAAAAAATGTCAAACCATTTCCTTCCCACGCAGAAAACAAGTTAGCCAACCATGCCCATTGAGAGCTGTCATCCTTTTTTTCATAAGACAGCATTGCAGCCTTTCATATAATTTCTAGATGACTGAGAATGGCATGTTCTTTACCAGTAATAAACAAGCAGCGCTCCTTTTCGATGAGTGCATATGTACCCTCCCTAGAAGTAAGGGTGAAATTAAGTACCATTCTGTTCTGCAGCACCACACTGCACATGTCATTTCAATTGTAATCTGATTCAAAGGTTATATTGCCTATCATTTCTAATAGTTTAGGCAGTTTTCTCAACTTCCAAATTGACATTACTGCCCCACAGGCAGGCAGAATCCCTGTCCTGATATAACACCATCACCCAGATCAATGTGTGACAGACCTTTAAATGAAGTATTTCTTATTTTCTGATGGCAAACCCAAGATGCACCTATATTTTCACTGGATTTTTAATGTCCTTTGCCTGCCCCTTTCACCAAGCATTGTGAATTTTTCCATTAGGTAAACATTGTACATCAAACAACTGGATTAACATGGCCTATATAATAAAATCCTGACCAGTCTATTGGCAGCCAGTGAAAGCTTGATCTCTGCATATTTATTAAGACTCATATAATGCTGCCATACCAAACCCACCAGCCACATCATATATTTTTCGAGTAAAGTTACAGATGCTCCATCCAACATGAAGTGTCTCATTTTTAATGCAACAAGTATGGACCTTCACAGTCATTGATAACTTTGACCATTGCATATCCACAGTAGTAAGGAAATCTTTCAATGTGGCACATCTTATAAGTAAAAGCATCACATCTAGATGTAAGAATGTTATAATTCCAATATAATCAGCCCTGATAAGACCAATAATTGAGTACAATGCTCTCTTTTGCATGTACCTCACCAGATACCTGCAACAATTAGAGAAACCACAAAGGTTTCTCACCAAGAAATTACAGGGTACACTAAACAAGTCTTACTCAGAAAGACTGAAAGCCCCATCACTGTATTCTGTATCTTATAGGTTGGTAAGGAGTGACCTGTACCTGGCTTACAGGGCAGTCCTTGACCCAGTCTTGTTGGAAATGCTACACATTCATAATCAAACTGCACAAGGGTCACTCACTCCATGGATCTTAACCTAACCGCTGACATGAACAGGTCATGCTGGAGAGATACAGACATCTAGTAGAGACTGCTGCTTCTGTGGAACAAACTTCAAATTCACGTGAAACAGTGCCCCTCCCTGGCCCTCTTCAAATTCAGTGTAGATCAATGGATGGGTGACCACAATTTCACTTCTGGGGTGGCACCCATGTCCCTCCTGGACAGAGGAAATCAGTATTAACTAACATAGACTCTTACCAATGCGAACTTCACTCACCTAACCACTGACAATTAAGGTAACACAGGATAAATATAGCTAGGCTTGTAAGAGTTCTAGGGCCGTTAGCCTAGTAACCTTCTATGAACCTATGAACCAATAATTGGAACTAGTCTAAAGGGGGATAGTGTTATGCCAAGAATTATATCTACATTTTCGATTTTTGGTTAAAAACTTTGTCCAAAATGCTGCTGCAGTTTCTACCGCAGTGACTGGTACTGGAAACAAAAGAATACTTGCATTGTGTGCTGTTGGTATATGTGCTTATACCCAACAGTTCCTGACATTCATTGTGTCTGTGTAAGTATACCATGCAGCAGAGGAAGTATGAAACTTAGCATGCCTGCCTGGTCTTCTGCTTAATCTTAACCAAATGGCTATCTCTGGTTTTAACCAAATGGCTATCTCTGGTTTTAACCAAATGGCTATCTCTGGTTTTAACCAAATGACTATCCCTGGTTTTAACCAAATGCTTATCTCTGATAAACAAATTGTTAAGTGCGCACAATTCAGATGTTTTTTGACAAAATAAAAAAAATGCAAAAAAAAAATGATAATGAATTCCAAAATAGTAGTCCCAATAATAAGTCCATACAAATACAGAAAAGGCCAGAACTGGAGAGGATTCTCGAAGATTTGCAAACAAGGATGATAAACTTTCTTTTTGTAGTCAATATATCATCAGTTTCCAAATAAACTCCATCTTTAATCCTGAACTGGCTGAAGTCATGCAAGTAATGCCTGGTCGCTTGACTCGCCCAAAGCCTGTGCTGATTTCCACTTATTGTCCATTATAGATGACACTAAACCTCACTTCCGTTAATGTTGTTGACCTTGTTGAAAAATCACTAAGCCTTATTTCCGACCATGATAATACTTTTGAATCACTACTTCTGGATATATTGCTATCCCTGTTTTTTAAGGAATGACATCATTGGTATCTCATCGATATCCATCACTGGGGAGAACTTTCTTGACTTGCAACACATAAATTCAAGCAGGAGATACTTTGCATTGAATGACTGTAGCTGTTGCAAGATGAACCAGGAAGGGTCCCTTCCATGTTGGCTGAAGGATGTGTCTTGAAAGACTTGACAAACACCAGGTGTCCAGATGAAACACTGTGACAGGAGGTTGGACTAGTTTGCTGTTGCACTTCTATGATTTATTGGTAAATATGCTGCAGAACATAAAAAAAAAAAACACACACACACAATAAAGAAAAACAGATTCATCAACATTCTGTAATTCCATATTTTTGGGTAAACGTGTTGCTGGTATTCTTATAGATCTTCCCATGATAATTTTTTTTGGGTGGGAGTACGTTCTACAAATCTACAGCTACCAAACAAAACATATTTGAATGTCTGAGACTTTGGAAGTTTGATGAAATCTCACTGCACACTACAAAAAGGTCCCCATAGCTTTTTCAAAGACTGTAGGGTCAGGATTCTTTTTTTTGATATGTTATACTCTTTAGAATTAGTACAATTATTTACAAAATGCAGAATGACTTCAGAAATGTAAGGGACAGTCCAATCAATCAAAAATTGTCTTATTAATGCCTTTTTTCCCAGTGAGGGGGCAAATGATGAGCCAGAACCAGATGAGTAAGGAAAGAGCGTGGGGCTAATAGACTCCCATCCTGGTGGTGTCACAGTGAGTCCAGAGCTACAATCACCACAGATCCAACTTACCTTTTCAGAGTCATCAGCTTGATTTTAAAAAGACAATTCCTATAAATAAATAGGTGCATTAGTTTCCTGCAATTGCCGCAGAAATGAAGCCTGAACAAGATAAGACAGTGCAATTTATCTGGGCACCATGAAAGAGAAAGCATTGCCTTTTGAAATATAAGACTCATCAGTCTTATGTGTGGCACACTTGACCACAACTATTTCCTTGGGCAATAAAATTACATTCAATACTTCATTAACAGAGTCCTTGCTGAAGTCAGGCAGTCTCTTTCTCTCCAAAGTGTCCCATAACCATGAACAACACCATGAGTATAATGTGAGTGTGTGAATATTGTTGTTTTGTCGTTTGCTAATCTGCATGCCTCAGTGTTGGCTATACCTTCAGCTACTTCAACAGACACATTTCCATTTAATTGTCCACTGAACTGTACTTGATTCTCAGTACATACAAAAAATGCTGCTAACATGCCGTTTTCACTTGAATGCAGGATCCATCAACAAATAGAAGTAATTCAGAATTTGGTAACAGGGCATTTTTTAAATCTAATCTTGGAGGAAGCACATGACCAACTACAAAAACACAATTGTGGTTCTCCTTCATCCACTGTAAGAATTAAAGTATGGTAAAGAGGCAGGCATCTAATGACTTGCAAAGAAGGCTTATTAAGCAAAGACAAATCATATTTAGATATTCACATGCAGATAAATATTGTATTTTAGTTCTTAGTAACAATGCTTCTATAGAATGTGGAACTGTCACAAAAGTTTTGTGCTTGAGAGTAAGGCCGGCTCCATTTCTGCTATGAGTGCCATCATGTCCACTGATCTAAGGCCGTGGGGGAGGGCTGCTACTAAAAGATCAAGATTTGCACTTAAACAACAGGTAGCAACAAGTCTAAAACCATCATTTCTACATTATGCCAATGATCCTAATGCTGCTTTATTCCTTTCACAGCAAAACAGAAAAAAATCTCCCTGAATAATCAGGTAACCCTAGAGCAGGAGGGTTAGAAAATAAAATTTTTAACTGGACAAAAGCTTGTACATGATGCTCACACCAGGGTAAGGGCTCAGGAGTGTCTTTCTTTGGTAATTCTAACAATGACTTTACTACTTCAGCATGATTTGAACTCCATTGTTGGCAGCAACCTGTCAGTCCCAGAAAAGCCTGCAACTGTGTAATTGTTGTAGGGCATGGTGCAGCTTACATGGCAGTAATGTTGGAGGGTGAAATCTGCTAGGAGCCTTGTGAAATGAGATGTCCTAAAAATTTTGAGGTTTCTATAACTGCAGTTTTGGCTTTTTACTTTTAACTGGCAAAATAGGTGTATTTATGTCTATGTTCACTAATAGGGGATACCCGCCATCTATTGTGGTTGAAATTACATCTGAAGTGGTCCATAAACGCCAAATAGGTCATTTTAAACCTATTTTGATGAAAGTTAATAGGCAGGATGTAGCGGAGCCATCAACGTTTAGGGACTTGCATAGTAAAGTTAATGACCACGTCTTTAAGACCAGCTTCTTGTGTACATTTAGCTTAGACCTTTTAGAAATTAGAAGGTTGCTCAGTAAAAATTGGGCTCTTATTACCAAGGACATTACCCTCTTTAATAAATTAGGAGTGGGTCCTAAAATTACTTATAGGCGAGGACAAAATTTGAAATCAATACTTGAAATGAAGCAACAAGCCAAGCATACTAGAAACTCTGGTATCACGAACGAGAACAAGAACAAACTAGTATCCACAAAAAGTCCCAGAACAGATGAAAAGAACGGCCACTCGTAAACTTAACGCTCAGTTTATTGTTGACTCAAAACACATCCAGCGTTTTCGCGTCCTTAATAAGGAAGCTTCTTCAGAGATATGTCAAATAGCGCGAGACAGCGCTTTAAATACACACTATCCAGTACGTAAATCGTACTGAACTAATTTACTTAACAAATGATAAAATCATAAAAATGCATCAAAACATCTAAAAAATGTTATACAAACTGATGCATGAATAATTGTACATAAACATATACAATTGTATAAAAAATATATATAAAGACACAACATACATAAGCTATACAAGCGCAACACACATAAACTACACAGAAGGTACTGAGTGACTATAAAACTAATTATAGAATAATTTAATTATAATTATGATTATGAAAATGGCTATCCAGATGATAGACATCTTGGTAAATTGATAAGACAATCAATTAAAACAGTCTTTAAAGAATGTTAGTCTAGTATCAAAAAAACATCAATAGTGAATAAATGTAAGGTAGGAAGATACCATTTCACTACTATAATGCCTAACCAATTCAAAATCATTTTCATATCTTATGTTAAAATATGTAAACACTCTGAGTGTGTACACATGGAAAAACACATATTGAACATTTTGCTGGAAAGGCAATACAACTCCAAATATTGTGTACCGCATAAGGCAAAAACTTCTTAGGAAACAACTAAATACAATGTCACCTCAAATGCGATTTTAATTACAAAAATGGTGTGATATTACAACTTTCATTTAAGCCTGGGTTCTTAAAGGCATTCATTTTAAGTTGCCAAAGAAGTTCACGAACCTCAAGGTTCAAAGAAAGAGGTCCACCTCTGTTTAATTCAGGTAAGTGGTCAATACCCATGAATGAAAACGAATGGCCTGGGAATAAACCAATATGTTTGGCCAATGCGTTCTCACTATTCTTAGTTCTAATAGCATAATTGTGCTGATATATCCTGTCCCTAAACCTTCTATCGGTCTTCCCGATATAGAAGGCAGGACAACATGCACAATATGCTACATAGACAATTGATTTGGTATTACAATCAATTCTATGGGTAATAAAAAACTTCTTATTGTTGTTAACTACAGAACAAAAACTGCCTGTTTTAATGTAAATACAATATTTACAAAAGCCACACTATAGTTCAGTTATATATAGGAAAGACACTTACATCAATTCTTTTCTCCACTTCTCTAGCTTGCACCCTATGAGACAAAAAAGAGCAATTGTCAAGGGACAGCTCGTAAGGGCCGTCCGTATGTGTAGTCTACTTGATGATTTCATTTCTGAATGTGAGAACCTGAAAGATTTCTTTTTAAATAAAGGCTATCCAAGTTCCCTGATAGATGACTTGATTTGTGAAGTTACCAACAAAAGATCTAGTGGTTTTTACAAACCTCTTTTGTCATCTATTCAGGTTTCTTTTCGTGAAGAGTTATTATCTGTTGAAAATTCAGGAACCAGTGTTGTTAACACAATTGATGTATCCAATAACAACCTGGCTTGTAGTTTTATCAGTACATTTAATGTTAACAGTGGCCAGATATGTGATATTCTCAACAAGAACTGGTCTTGCATAACTACTAACAGCTTTTTACTAGAAAAACTTGGGGAAAAACCACGCTTTGTCTTCAGGAGGGGACAAAACATCAAGGACCTTTTACAAGTTAGCACGTTTGATACCAATTCATCTAGAGTTAAAGGTTCTTTTGCGTGTGGCTTTTGTAAATATTGTATTTACATTAAAACAGGCAGTTTTTGTTCTGTAGTTAACAACAATAAGAAGTTTTTTATTACCCATAGAATTGATTGTAATACCAAATCAATTGTCTATGTAGCATATTGTGCATGTTGTCCTGCCTTCTATATCGGGAAGACCGATAGAAGGTTTAGGGACAGGATATATCAGCACAATTATGCTATTAGAACTAAGAATAGTGAGAACGCATTGGCCAAACATATTGGTTTATTCCCAGGCCATTCGTTTTCATTCATGGGTATTGACCACTTACCTGAATTAAACAGAGGTGGACCTCTTTCTTTGAACCTTGAGGTTCGTGGAACTTCTTTGGCAACTTAAAATGAATGCCTTTAAGAACCCAGGCTTAAATGAAAGTTGTAATATCACACCATTTTGAAATTAAAATCGCATTTGAGGTGACATTGTATTTAGTTGTTTCCTAAGAAGTTTTGCCTTATGCGGTACACAATATTTGGAGTTGTATTGCCTTTCCAGCAAAATGTTCAATATGTGTTTTTCCATGTGTACACACTCAGAGTGTTTACATATTTTAACATAAGATATGAAAATGATTTTGAATTGGTTAGGCATTATAGTAGTGAAATGGTATCTTCCTACCTTACATTTATTCACTATTGATGTTTTTTTGATACTAGACTAACATTCTTTAAAGACTGTTTTAATTGATTGTCTTATCAATTTACCAAGATGTCTATCATCTGGATAGCCATTTTCATAATCATAATTATAATTAAATTATTCTATAATTAGTTTTATAGTCACTCAGTACCTTCTGTGTAGTTTATGTGTGTTGCGCTTGTATAGCTTATGTATGTTGTGTCTTTATATATATTTTTTATACAATTGTATATGTTTATGTACAATTATTCATGCATCAGTTTGTATAACATTTTTTAGATGTTTTGATGCATTTTTATGATTTTATCATTTGTTAAGTAAATTAGTTCAGTACGATTTACGTACTGGATAGTGTGTATTTAAAGCGCTGTCTCGCGCTATTTGACATATCTCTGAAGAAGCTTCCTTATTAAGGACGCGAAAACGCTGGATGTGTTTTGAGTCAACAATAAACTGAGCGTTAAGTTTACGAGTGGCCGTTCTTTTCATCTGTTCTGGGACTTTTTGTGGATACTAGAAACTCTGGTATGACTAGATGTGGGGCATGTAGACAATGTAAATACATTAGTACAGACCCCAAGGTTAAAATTAGAGACAAACTATATAATATTAGAGGTAAATACAATTGTGAAACCAAAAGTGTGGTTTATTCTGCTTCCTGTCAGAAATGCGCTGCTTTTTATATAGGTAAAACCGAAAGGAAATTAAAGCAGCGCATTTATCAGCATTATTATGCGATAAATAAAAAAGATCCCACTAATGACTTGCAAAGAAGGCTTATTAAGCAAAGACAAATCATATTTAGATATTCACATGCAGATAAATATTGTATTTTAGTTCTTAGTAACAATGCTTCTATAGAATGTGGAACTGTCACAAAAGTTTTGTGCTTGAGAGTAAGGCCGGCTCCATTTCTGCTATGAGTGCCATCATGTCCACTGATCTAAGGCCGTGGGGGAGGGCTGCTACTAAAAGATCAAGATTTGCACTTAAACACCTTACAATGAAAAGGTATGTGACAAGTTTAGAACCATCATTTATAGATGTTTTTATGCTAATGATCCTAATGCTGCTTTATTCCTTTCACAATGGTACAAAATCTTTTTAACATACATAAAAAACTTTTTTCTGAATAAAGTGTTTGTAACATCTAGAGCAGGAGGGTTAGAAATGATATTGTCTGTTTGGTATAACTGCAAGTATGGATGATTTTGTTTGTTTGATCTACATGTACCAGGGTAAATGTTTCATGAGTGTCTTTAATTGGTAATTGCTAACAACGGCTTTACTACTTCAGCATGATTTTGTTACTCCATTGTCTGAGGAAGCAGTGACACTGTCAGTCCCAGAAAAGCCTGCAACTGTTTAATTGTTGTAGGGCATGGTGCAGCTTACATGGCAGTAATGTTGGAGGGTACAATCTGCTAGGAGCCTTGTGAAATGAGATGTCCTAAAAATTTAACTTGAGGTTTCTATAACTGCAGTTTTGGCTTTTTAACCTTAAATCCCAATTCCGCTAATTTAGTGAAAAGAAAAATAGTGTTTTTCCAACAGCTAGAATAAGAATCAGAGTCTAAAAGCAAATCATCGACAAATTGTATTACGGTGAACCCACAGGGAAACTTAATTATACCTAATTCTTTTTTTTTCTTCATTTCTCTATAGAAAAGAGTAGGTGATTCATCATATCCTTGAGGTAACCTTGTTCATGGATATTGTCCTTTGCAAAGACAAACAAATACTGACTGTGTGGGCGAATTGGAAATGAAAAGAAAGCAGAAGGAACACCTAGCACTGAAAAGCTGGTAGCTGTCAATGGGATAGAACTTATTATTGTAGTGGGGTTAGGCACTACATGAAAAGTTCGCACTACTACTGTATTAACTACTGTTAAGTCTTGTACAATCCTATAGATTTTCATGACTGTTTTTTTAACTGGCAAAATAGGTGTATTTATTATGTCTATGTTCACTAATAGGGGATACCCGCCATTTATTGTGGTTGAAATTACATCTTAAGTGGTCCATAAACACCAAACAAGTCGTTTTAAACCTATTTTGATGAAAGTTAATAGGCAGGATGTAGCGGAGCCATCGACCTTTAGGGACTTGCATAGTAAAGTTAATGACCACGTCTTTAAGACCAGCTTCTTGTGTACATTTAGCTTAGACCATTTAGAAATTAGAAGGTTGCTCAGTAAAAATTGGGCTCTTATTACCGAGGACATTACCCTCTTTAATAAATTAGGAGTGGGTCCTAAAATTACTTATAGGCGAGGACAAAATTTGAAATCAATACTTGAAATGAAGCAACAAGCCAAGTATACTAGAAACTCTGGTATGACTAGATGTGGGGCATGTAGACAATGTAAATACATTAATACAGACCCCAAGGTTAAAATTAGAGACAAACTATATAATATTAGAGGTAAATACAATTGTGAAACCAAAAGTGTGGTTTATTCTGCTTCCTGTCAGAAATGCGTTGCTTTTTATATAGGTAAAACCGAAAGGAAATTAAAGCAGTGCATTTATCAGCATCATTATGCGATAAATAAAAAAGATCCCACTAATGCTCTAGTTAGGCATCTTATTGAATTTGCAGATCACAGCTTTAAGTTTGCCATTCTTAAACATGTTGAAATTGATATAAGGGGTGGCCTTTGGCAGGTTAGGTTAGAGATGCAAGAATTATTTTGGCAGATAAGAACTGCCGCTTATATGTATCCTGGCCTCAATGAATACGTCTCTATCAGTTGTATTCTTAAACACCTTACAATGAAAAGGTGATTATGTGATTTTTAGTTTAGATCTAGTTTTTATAGATGTTTTTATTGCTAGTACTGTGTACGAATCTGTGTTTTTTATACCCTGTTACACAATGGTACAAAATCTTTTTTAACATACATAAAATAACTTTTTTTCTGACATAAAGTGTTTGTAACATCTTGCTGGATTATAAATGCTAGCATATTGTCTGTTTGGTATAAGTCTGCAAGTATGGATGATTTTGTTTCCGGTTTGATGTACATGTATTTTTGGGCTATGGCTACGTTTAAATATTTAATGAGTGTGATGTTTAATTGGATAATTGCTTTGTTTGTAACTTGTATAAATAGTTGGCTTGATTTTGTTAGTATGTTGTCTGAGGAAGGAGTGACACTGTGCCCTCCGAAAGCACTAGTAAATTTGTGTGCAAGTCGATTTTTTTCCTTGTTGACTGCTCTTTGCAACCTCGCCTTTTGTTTTTAGCAGTTTGTCTTGGTTTTGGAGTTTACATGGCAGTAATGTTGGAGGGTAATATCTGCTAGGAGCCTTGTGAAATGAGATGTCCTAAAAATTTAACTTGAGGTTTCTATAACTGCAGTTTTGGCTTTTTAACCTTAAATCCCAATTCCGCTAATTTAGTGAAAAGAAAAATAGTGTCTTTCCAACAGCTAGAATAAGAATCAGAGGCTAAAAGCAAATCATCGACAAATTGTATTACGGTGAACCCACAGGGAAACTTAATTGTACCTAATTCTTTTTTTTCTTCATTTCTCTGTAGAAAAGAGTAGGTGATTCATCATATCCTTGAGGTAACCTTGTTCATGGATATTGTCCTTTGCAAAGACAAACAAATACTGACTGTGTGGGTGAATTGAAAATGAAAAGAAAGCAGAAGGAACACCTAGCACTGAAAAGCTGGTAGCTGTCAATGGGATAGAACTTATTATTGTAGTGGGGTTAGGCACTACAGGAAAAGTTTGCACTACTACTGTATTAACTACTGTTAAGTCTTGTACAATCCTATAGATTTTCATGACTGTTTATTTAAATGGCAAAATAGGTGTATTACACAGGCTTCTGGTTGTGACTATTATTTCTTGCTGCTGTAATGCAGAAATGAAAGGTTCAATTCCTTTCTCTGCTTCAGTTGATAAGAGATACTGAAGTACCATTGGTAAATGTTCATGTTTGTGTCTTTCGGCTTTTCCCGGTTAGGAGTTGCCACAGCGGAACTCCAGTCCGCTAATGATTGGCAGTAGATTTTTGTGTACAGGCTTGCCGGGCCTAACGCACAACCTTCAATGAAGGAACGCCCATTCACGCATGTCGCTACACAGAAGATGCTCTAACTGAGAATTGAACAGGCAACATCTAACTGTGAGGCGACAACGCTACCGCAGCACCACCACCGCAATGCTCATAATGTTTTAAAATAACTCTAGTTCTGCATCTTTTATGAGTCCTACCTTGTTGTCATGGCTGGTCCACAGCTGCAGATTAACAGTTGCAAGTCCCTGCAGATCAGCTATAGTAGAGGTCTGCTCCAATCTAAGTACTGCAAAGAATGTGTCTTTACACAAATATCAGCTGAATATACACCTGGAGAGGAAGGTTCATTTTGAAATGTCTAACAAAAGTCTGTCTGGAGTGCAGATAATGGTATGGAATAATTTACACAATAAATCTCTACCCAAAATATTTAAAGGGGCATTATTTCCTACAATAAAACCATGCTGCTCTTTTAATGGACTTTTGAATGGGAATAGGTTTTGTCTCTAGATAATCCAAAGGAATCCCAGAGACCTCTACACCCCAAAGTGATTTTGTGGAGAGTGGGAGGTAATCAGCATTTGATAAAGTTGTCATAGATTGAGTTGCTCCTGTGTCAACAAGAAAAGGAAGATTAGAATTTTACACTGTAATGGTAATGAAGGCACCTTTTTGGTTCAGTGTTACCAAAGGAAATAGCTGTGTCTCCTGTTTATGGCTGTCCTTATGATCTTGCTGTGACTTTGGTGGCTCCCAAGCAGTACTCCAAAAAGGAAGTTGTCTTTTCTCTTGTTGTAGGGCTTGGACATTAAGCTGAGTGGTTGGCTAAAAAGATGAGTCTGTCTGCTGAAGGAAGGGATACTCATTATGCCAGCGTCCACTCTGGCCACAATTAAAGCAAGGGTTAATATGTGACCCATGCTGCTGGGTCTAAGGTAAAGTGGAGAGGGGGTAAAGATTTTGCAGCTAATGTCCTGGAACTTATGCAAATAATCTAAATCTACCTCTACCCCCTCGATGTCTCCTCACCTTGTGCCCTTCCCTGTGAATCTGTATTGAACCTTTGAAGTTGAACATCTGCTTTGCTTCTTTGCTCTTCTTTTTTCCTCCCTGTCTGTGTTGTCTGCCATGTACTGCGCTTGATTAACAATTTCATGAATACCTAAACTGAGCCACTTTAGACAAACCCTCTTAATCTGATCTTCTATAGGTGGTAATAAGCCTTCTGTCAATGCTGCTGATGGCCCACTGGTTGCCGCTTATGGATGCCCTGCAAAGGCCTCAAACACATCTATCATGCATTGAGATACGCATCAATACATTCATTCTCCATCTTGTACAATTGCTTTAATTCTTGCCCATTTAGGTCTTAGAGAGCATGCTGTAATGATTGCTTTCAGTAAATTATCTCTTGCTGCTATGAATTCTTTGTGTTTGGGAATATTATCTTCTGTAGCTGATTTTTCCATATTTCTCTAAAAATATCTAAGGAGTGGAAGCTTTACAATCTGCCCACAAGTCTTCAATAGTAGGGTTTTGTAGCTGTGCATGTCCTTCTAAAATTTTAGTATATTTAGCTGAATGTTTTTGGGTGGGAGGAAGTGAATCTGCAATAGTTTGAAAATCTACTCAAGTTCACAGGCTTACTACTCTTATGGTAGGTCCGGCATCACCATTCGGGCTGCTGCAGGGTTATGTACCTTCTTCAAAGAATCTGTGTGGTGGGGGTGTCATCATCAGATGATTTACCAGAAGTTGATGCATCATCGGAACTTTGCTAGAAAGGTTGTTTCTACCTGTATTCTTTTCCATCAATGATCATTAGAAACTGTATAATTTGCTTTCTAAACTTCTTTAAAATATTTGTCTTAGAAGGGGTGCTTCTATTACCAAATCATTTTAACTTGTCTATATGTCTTGTTCCAGATGTGTGCTTGTGCCTTAACTGACTACCCTTATTTACTATTCTCCTTGACATATGATCAGAATGTAAAAGACCATGTTGCTGTCACTGTTGCCAGAATCTAGTGTTGTAAACTGATCCTTTAGGATGGACAGAAGTACCAGAAGTAACTAGGGAAGTATCCGGGAAAATATTAGAGGGGGTATCTTCAAATCCTTCCCCTATCTGTTCACCTCAAAGAGGGCTATCTACTTCATAAGAAGCAGAATGGTCATAAAGGGGAGGAGGAGGAGCTGAAGGAATTAGGGGCCAGTCATCATCAGAAGAATCAGGTTGAGTTATTTTTACATTTTCTAGTTGTTCTGAAGAGTAAAGTCCACAGGTCCCACAACTTTTATCTTCCACACATTTCTCTAATGTATTTACTGTTCTATTAGTTGCCTAAAACTCTGTTTTCAATTTAGCAGAATTATATTTTAAAGTTCGAACTACAGATTATTTTTCCTTATTTTTAGATTATTCTTGCTGATCATTAAAAACAGACTAACAAGAAGTAGATACTTCATTTTCTTTTGGTTTAAGTTTCTTTTTAACATTTTCTAAATTAACCTTATCAAAAGGGCCACCTATCATTCTTAGTGAGCTCAGACCAGTTTACCAAATAATTACAATTGTCTCATCCATTTCTTTTAAATATATGTCTTACTGAAGTTCCAAACTCCGGATCTTTTAATACCCCCACACTCACACCCATTCTAATTTCAATACAATGGTAATATTATCAAATCACATTAATTTAAACTCACTCTCATTCAATATGTAATGATATGTTACTATGATTAAAAACCCACTCTGATATATGTATGTGATTAAACCCACTCCCATATGGAGATTTGTCTTTTATGATTAAAATCCCCTCTCATATGAAATATATGTACTGTAAGCCACTCTCACACAAAATCAGTAACTTTCTGAAAAATAATGTAACAAAAACTTACCTGTAGAGACTTCAAACACTGCCGAAGGTGAAAAAATATAGATGTGGGATGACACACCAGAAATGCACCAGACAGAAAACCTGTTAAGAATGAACCCAAAATGTGGTGCAACAACTCACAAACAGCTCAACATCCAAGAATTCATGGCTCCAAACTGTTAAGGTCAAAATAACTTCATGCAACACAGCTCAGCAGAGTAGAATAATCTCCTTTGTTGTAAATAACACATGTATGTGAAAGACTAAGCAATCAAGAGCTTGTCTCCTCAAATACAAGACACTATTATTTTACAGTGTAAATGTTTCTAGGCAAAACATTTTCTGTCTGTTTAATAATAGCCACTGACCAATTTAAACTAAATACCTTTGTATTATTTTCCTTACTAATAATCTGCAGATCCCTGATATGTGCCTTTCTTTATCAGCCACAAGTTCTGATCTTCCATAGTGGAACTTTCTACACTGGCTATATTCACAGTGGCAATATTCATATTGGCAATGAAAGAAAACTAAAGACAGGCCCAGGCTGTCAGGATCCATCTTGATACAAGATGGATTCCAAAAAAAAAAATATTATGTATACAATAAACAGTTTTCCCTGTCTTACACTTCTCCCTTTGCAACATTTTCTTTCGGGACATCATGGAATTACATTGGCAAAGGGCGATGGTCCACTGATGACCCCTTCCAAGAGGAATCAGTATTTCTCAAAGCCTTCAAAGCTGTTTCATCTACTCATCTGCTTCATGGATGGACCCCTTGGTTGAAGAGCTTATTGAACTTGTATCACAGCAGGCATGGAAGGAGTCAGACATCATGGTATCCATACCATGCAAGCCCAGTCTTGGTTTCTCCTCAAGACAAACTCCACTGGAGCAAGGGACCCACAGTGTATATCATTGTGGTGGTGGTGGTGGCTCCTCTGTCCATCCTCTGAATGGGAAGTCTCAGACATTGGACAGATTCAAATCATGGATTTATGCTTCAGCGATGTTTGCATTATGGGCACTGAAGTTCCTAGCACATCTGACAAGATTTCAGAGGGACCCAACCAAAGAACTGTACAAGTCCCTTGCTGGAGCTCTGAACGCAGAGTCTTGCAAAATAGTGGTAGTGTATTCCCAGTTGGTGACCCTGTAGTCCATTTTTAATATGATCATGTGCCTTTTATCCAATGCAATGTATGGCACATCTAGAGCAACGGACTCCGTCACTATTGTACATGCCTGGATGATTCTTATTTGAATGACCCTTTTGATGAGATCACCCTCTTTGGGCTCAAAGTTAAGGATACACTTACGGAAAATGAACAAGATGGCAAAACCTGGCCTGCCATTGGCATCTGTTTCTCAGCCCTCTAATGTTGGGCAATGGTTTCAAAAGTGTCAGGTTTTGCACATGACACTTTTTCAGAACAAGGGCAGAGGGGGGATCAGCAACAGTGAATGTCACCCTTAAGGCAGATACATTCTACAGAACCAAGGGTTTGAGGCCTGTTCACTGAAAAACTCTTCCAGCAATGCTGAAAAGTGGCCAGACCGCTGCACCCTGGAGGCAGTCGGTGGGTGCTAGATTCTGCACCCATGTGCCTGGTTAGTCATCATTCATGACACTTGGGTGGAGAGAGTAGTATCCAGAAGCTATATCATTCCCCTAATTTGTTAACCCCAAAAGTCACAAAAAAAGCTTCCTAATGTTCCACCCCTCAGATGAAGACAGCAGCTCAAGAAATCACAAACCCGCTACACAAACAAGTATCCAGGAGGTCCTATCAGACAAGCAAGGAGCTAGAGTCTACTCAAGATCCTTTTTGGTTATGAAGAAAAACAGTAAGTTTCTTGTGATAAATGCTTTGTGTGCATGTCTTTACATCACACTCCAGTGTACAGGTGTGACAGTGGGTACTGCAGCCTCTAAAACGGCAGTCTATTCATTGAAGAGTTCCAGCTGTGCATAAGAAAAGGGGTGTTGAGCTACATGCTGCCCTGCCCTTGCTGTAATGGCATTTCTTCATTATGTTGATTGTGTGAGGCCCTGTCAGTGCTTTTAGCATTATCCACCTGCTATGGGATCGGGAGTCTTGAAAGTACACTTTGGAATGTGTACCACTGTCCTGAGGCTGTGTCATGAAAATGAGAATTATGGCATCAATGTCAACAGCCATTCTGCTGTCCTCGTTGGCCTGCTGTGATGTAGTACAGCATGAGATTGTTTGTGGCCCTGACACTGTGAAGAAGTGTACATCAAGGGGTGGTCAATGTGACCTGTGACATTTAAATAAGTTGTTTTTGTTAAAGGTATGATTTCCACACTTACCATGCGGTGTCTGTAGAGTTTCTGCTACACTTGATGTTGGTGGATACCCAATGAGATGACATGTAAAAGTTATAAGTACACAGGTACCATGCCAAGTACACAAGGCCTAACATTACCAAAGCCAGCTGAACATTAACCTTCAGCAGTGCCTGTCTTGGCTGTTGTAGATGTCTGAAAGTACTGGTTCAGCAACACCTTGAAGGATTCCTGTAGCATCCTCATCTGCATCCTAACCCCTTAAGGTACTTCTCATCTGGTGTTAAAAGTTGGACTATGGAAGGGCCACTATCTGTGTTGCTACTGGAATTTTATTTTGCCTAGCTTTTTCTTGCCTCAGCCCACCATGTCATTGGCTCTTTTCCTGCACTTTGCCAAGATGTGGATCCTTCCTCTTACAGCATTTATGCTGACCACTATTTGATTCCATGCCATAGCTCTTTCTTCCTGTTTTGACTCCCCTTTTCCAAAGAGACATCTCCCATGTGTCCTCAGAGCATCCATGAGGGTGTGATTCTCCTCAGTGCTGGAGTAATCTTTCCTGTGTCTTGCACCCTGCTGCTGCAACATTTTATAATGTGCACATACATGTTAGCAAAGAATTAAACCTTCTTCATGTTTACTTCAATCAAAAATGGGTCATGCATTTCCTTCCTTACTGGAAAAAAGTACCAGAAGAACAGTAAAGCACTAACTATGACTTTTGGGTTTGTTTTTCCTTTGCATTACTGTCCGTGTTATGCATTCATCTGCTGTTGTATGAGTGAATCTGTGAATACTGAAATGTAGGCCTATAAGGGTTTAATGTATGGGTGTGGTGAAGTGATTATTAATTAATTTGTCATGTATTTCATTTTTCATTCCTCAGCTACAGGAAAGTTGCCTGCACTGTGGTACTGTGCATTTCCTTTGCCAGAAACCTATATCTGCAACAAGCCAATGTACACATGTAATACTAATGCTGACAGTACTGAATATAATACCCAACACATCCCAAACTTTGCAGGAAGAAGCATAAAAGAATTGTGATTATTTCTTGATTTAACATAAAATCAGAAGCTGATTCTTAAGAAGTCTCACAAAAATCCACTTTAACTGCCTTTTTTTCATTAATTTTATGCAATCTTTTCAATTTATAAATCTTTTCAGTTAATTCACCATTTTCCTCACCTTTCTTGTAAATGAAGACACCAGAGGCAATTAAAATGGGTGTAATGGGCTAGGGAGAGTAATGTTACACCCTAGTGGATGTGGCTTACACCCTAGTAGTTTCAGTTTCATACATGTACATCTCATTCTGAACATGGGTCTTCAGGTAATGGAATCTGTTAAAGTCCAGGGTTATGTCCCAAGCTGGTCTCTCAAAGAGAACAAAACTCTTCTCTACCTGCTGCAGCAGTCATACATGCAGAAGCTAGATCATATGTCCTTGAGGGGCACCTGGAAGAAAATATGCATATGGCAGAAACTGGGAGATCACCTCACTTTAATGACAGGGATCCCACAGGTCAGGTGAGCAGTGTCACCACAGTTATGACAACTTGCAGAGGAGGAGGAAGATGGACCAACTGGCCCAGTGGGTTTTGAAGGTACAGAATTGAAGGCAAGTGTTCTATGATAAGTAGTCAAATTCTTACATATTAAAGTAATATATATAATAATATATATGTACAGAGATAGCTCTAAATATTTGTGTATGTGTGTGTGTGTGTGTGTGTGTGTGTGTGTGTGTGTGTGTGTGTGTGTGTGTGTGTGTGTGTGTGTGTGTGTGTGTGTGTGTGTGTGTGTGTGTATGTGTGTGTGTGTGTGTGTGTGTGTGTGTGTGTGTATGTATACATATATATATATATATATGGATAGGTGTGTGTGTGTGTGTGTGTGTGTGTGTGTGTGTGTGTATGTGTGTGTGTGTAGATATATGGATCTACTTCTAATACTCGAACAGCCATATCATCTAATTTAATTTTGCAAGATGAAAATCACAATAATAAACAAAATACCCACATGGCAAATTTTTCTCAGGCAAGTAAACACTTAACAAACTTTAACAAAACACACACTAGAGTAAATAAAACCCACCTAGGTGGGGGGCTATGACACCCACTCCCCCCTAACTATATATTCCAATTCTAGGATAGCACTATAGTGTATAAAAGGACATGTTGGGCAAGTGTTTTTATATATATATATATATATATATATATATATATATATATATATATATATATATATATATACATATATACACACATATACACACAAACACACACACGCACATATATTAGATACATATACATATATATATATATATATATATATATATATATATATGTATGTATATAGGGAGAGCGGGAAAACAAGATAAATATATGTATAGCTATCCATATATATGCATTTATATATTGTGTACTTTTAATTCTTCATAGAATAGGCAAACAAGTAAAATTATAAAACTGTCAGTGAGACTGATTCAGGGTCACTGGTGTTATAAAAGTTTGGAAGTGTTGCTGTCTCTCTCATTTTATTTTCTGAGTAACTTTTGATTTGCTATATTTGTTATACACTGCAGTTCAGTAATTGTTTATTCTGTTGATACTATTAGTTGTGCTGGATTAACATATTCCTAATGCCGTTTGTCTGGTGAAATGTTTATTTAGAACTATATTTTAAAATAAACTTGTGTGCTTCATTGCAAAATATCAGTGGAGCATCTTTCTCTGACCCTGAACTAGAACTGATAATGTATTGGGGATTTCTATAACTTTCTATCATTTCTAAAATTCTATAATTTAGGAATGTTCAGTGCTATCTATAACAATTATTTTAAATTGCTCGGCATTCCATCTTTGCAACACAGGAATACAAAAAGTTGCATTTCTGCAGGATGGAGACTTTTTCACCTTTGCATCCATAATTTTATAATAACTATTTCCTTGTGCATGCTGCATTTCCAAACCAATAAAGAAAGGAGTAGATTATAAAATGAGAGCGGGGTGTTGTCATACCTTGAGCTGTATTATACAATGACCCCCATTAATATTCTAAAACGTACACGCTGATTGGTCAGCATGCCCATTGTAAATCAGACTAATACTAATGGAAAAAGGTCCGATCACCCAAATGTTTTCCGTTAGTATGTCTTTTTTTTTTTTTTTTTTTTGTTAGACAGCGATGGAGAGCAGAAGAGCTCTGTTGTTGTAATCTCCCTATGTTAAACAGGTTTAACATAGCAAGATAGCTTAAAAAAAAGCAACAGAGATCTTCCATTCTCCATTGCTTTTTCTAAAGCTGTCTCGCTGTGTTAACATAGTGAGACAACTTTAAAAAAAGCAACGGAGAAAGGAAGATCTCCATTGCTTTTTTAAAAGCTATTTCGCTATGTTAAATTCTTTTAACATAGAGAGATACCTTTTAAAAAGCAACGGAGATCTTCCTTTCTCTGTTGCTTCCACACACAACTCTGATGTACTGCGTAAGCATATGCATGCGCAGTACATCAGAACTGCCGCAGAATACTGGACAGCTGTGGAAGGGCAGCACGGAGGCATTATACAATGCCATTATTTAAGAAAAGTAAGCATTTTCTTTCTTAAATAATGTCATTGTATAATAACAATAACCCACTTCTGGGTGTGGGTAATGCTGAATCTTCCCACGGTTATCTTTGTTTGGCCACTCGGGCTTCGCACTCGTGACCAAACCACACCAACCATGGGTAAATCCAGCATTACCTACACCCAGGCGTGGGTTATTGCTTAATTAGCAAACAGTGGAAATATGAAATATTGCAGATCTTTAAGGCACAATGCACACACAGTCATGATTAATAATCCCATCACCTTTTCTCCAATTTTTCCACATCTCGGCACATCCCCTGAAAAAGTAGTATACAGTAGGAAGAAAATTTAGAGGAGATTGGCTGTTTGGTCTCATGAACCTGTAAGTATGGGATTACTCAATAAAAGGAAATAATTGATACATATATAACATAAAAATAAAATGACATTTCATACCATATTAAGATTTCAACTTGTCGAGTTGTCATAATTCCAGCAACACTAAAGTGGTCAGTAAATATATTCATTGAGATTTATGCGACTTTATTATAATAAACCATTTGAATGGAAGAAAACATGGTACATCAGTAGTTCCTCACAAAAAGAATACAGGGAGAAAAAACAAGTCCTCTGTGGACCTTCTCAAAGCCCTACACTCCAACAGACTGCTGTGTACAATCGATGCCTAGCCTACAAGGTATTCTATGATCCCACACTGATGGATTTGTTGCACATCAGTAAAACAAATAGCTTCAGAAATATCTGTTCTAAGTACCCAAACCTTGACTGTGACATAAACAGGACATATTAGAGGGACAGGTATGTTGTGTCTCAAAGATTACCCCTTCTCTGGAACAGGCTTCCAGTCTGTGTGAAGCAAAGCTCATCCATAACCCAATTTAAATGTAACTTGGATCAATGGATGGGAAATCACAAATTTCCCCATAGTTTAGCACCTATGTTCTTAATGAGCAAGAGAAGCCTGTCTATATTTGGTGTGTACAAGCCTATATTGTAACCATAGGTTACAACTTTCTTTTTCCCACCCAAAAAAATAAATAAATAAATAAGCAACGGAGATCTTCCTGTCTCTTTTGCTTAATTTCCAAAGCACTGATGTAATGCATAAACATGGGAATACAAGTCCCATATGCATGCGCAGTACATCAACAAAGCAGTGAAATCAGAAAACAACACAGAAGAACAACATGACACCATTATACAAAGACATTATTTAAGAAAATAAGTAAGTTTTTTCTTAAATAATATCATTGTATACTAGCAAAAGCCAACTCCATGGTGTGGCATATTGAAGATTTCGCCCTCGTGATTAAACTACAACTGTGGGTAAATTTTCAATATACCACACCCACATCATCTGTTATTGTTATATTATGAAATGACTGGCCATTAACATTCAAAAACGAGCATGCTGATTGGTCAGCCCAACCAGTGTGACCATTGTAAATCAAGCATATACCAATGGAAAAAAGTCAGGTGGCCCAGACTTTCTTCTATTAATATATATTATGGAAACTCTTATTTTTTTTCCTTAAAAAGCTTGATTAAGGTGGGGTGAAAAAGTTGAGAGATTCCTCGAGTCACCTTCCACAACTCATCACAGTTTTTAATGACCCCTGCAGCAGAAGGGTAAAAAAACTAATTCTCTCTCCATGGGAGAATTAAAAATTTAATTTATGGCCTCCTCCATGAGGTTTGTGAATGCAGCCAGTCAAACCTTCTTATAACAATTCCAGTGGCAGCAGCCCTGGACGTGGCCTCATTAGGGTCACATGATCATTTTAAACAACAGGTAGTAACTTGAGAAATAATAGAAACCAAATTACACAAAGTAGATTGCTCCTCCCAAGAAGTAACTAGTACCAAAACATTCCTCATATTCTCACAAGTAGCAAAGATAAACTTCAACATATGAGCCTGACAAATGAAAAATTCTAAAAAAAAAAAAATTGCAGAAGCATACACTTTTCGCTAAACTTAGAAAAAGCCTTCCCATCCTTGTCAGAAGGAGAGGGGCTAGTGTTAACTAAAGGCTTCGCAGCATCTGGGCCTACTAAAGTTTTAGCTAATGGAACAGCTATAGGATTAGTGTATAAAAAATTAAAAGGCTGAGATACCTTAATCTATCCACTTTTTTGGGGCAGCAGGCTAACTAATAGGGAAATTGCAGGCTATGACAAACGCATCCTCCAAAGCAGAAAGAACAGGAGGAATACGTGTAGGTTTAGGAACTTCCAGTTTTAATAAATCAAAAAAAATGTCTGAGGGACTGCTAAACATCATTATTTTCCCAGTGAAACAACTGATTAATTCTGAAAATAGTCTCGGAGAAAGAGAATCCTTCACATTGACTATCACTGACTATTCAAAGTCACATGCTGTTCAAAATCTAAATCAGAAATCTGTGGAGATAGTAAATCATCTGTCCCTTTGCACTGCTTTGGAGGTTCAAACTCTTGAATCTTCTCAGGAAAATAATCCTTTTTTTCTTTTGACAGAACCAGCTATATAAGAAGCATCAAGAGGCCACGCTAAAGTCTGAGCTAAGCCCCATAAATTACTCCTGTCCAGTGTCACTAAAACAGAAGATATGTATTTTGTCTTTTGTTTCTTTTTGATCAGGCTTCCTGAAGAAACAGACCCAAAATTGCCAGCAATCACCTCCCTAGGAATGGGAACAGCTTTCTGGCTAAGCAGAGAGGCATTCACTGCCCCTTCTGCCAGGGCCAATAGGAGTGGCTCTCAACTGCCTGACAAGGCCACACCAACAACCACAGAGGGCATGTCTACCCCCCTGTCTGTGATGGCTGTATGGACTACACTTTTCAGAGGAACTAGCTTTGGCCATAGCAGATTCACTCACATACAGCTGATGTGGTGGCCAAGCCTGCTTAACAGTCTTGTTCGTTTTGTGGCTGGAAGAAGGTATAACTGAGGAAGCAGAAGATTGTTCCATGGTTAAGTTGAGAAAGGAGCTAGATTCCTGGAAGAGTGAAGGAGGAATAGTAGGTTAAAATGGTAAGCTGCAAAAATATTTTAAAAGCCACACACTATTTTTTCCACAGAAAATGTAGTTTTAACAACTTTTCATCACAAAAATAAAAGTAATGTTCCAATTTAAAAGTGATCAAAAGTCACATGACACTTTTTCTGGCTAATATATAAATGTATATATATATATATATATATATATATATATATATATATATATATATATATAAAGAAATCACATTTCTGTCACTCTTCATGAAGGGAACGTTTATGCCCAGCTCTGACAGTTGATACTCACAACCAGCAGAGAAGCACTCATTTTGGCAGCAAGAAAGCTCTGAAGGACTTGGCATCCAAACATAATTTTGCCTGAAGCTTTGGAAGCTTCCTGGTCGTTATGTCCTTGGCAGAACACAACCCATATAGCTTAGGCTACTATAGCAGTGACCAAGATGACACTTCCTTGTGACTTTCTGAAGAACCCTGGTATTTTCATTTCAGATGCTACAATTTCTAAGAATTGTTGCCTGCCTCATACATTTGAGGCATGCCAGTTTAAAGTGGCCACTTAGTCCTGCTTCCAGTGTCAAGTGGTCTCTTTTACTTGTTGTTCACCATAAGGTCTGTCAGACAGCACCAGCAAAACTAACTTGCTAGAGAACAGTGCACAGAACATAAGAGAAATGATATGGTAAGAGTTCCGCATGTCTTCTTAGTAAACATGATTCCTCATATTTGCTCTTCCCATACTGTGGAACCGATAATATTTTGCTCACTGAATGTGTTGACCTAGAATACAGGTGCAAGCTTTTCTGAAATATATACAGTTGCTAATGTATAATCAAAACGACATTCATTATTACCTGCTGGATAAACTCTGCTCTCTGATTAACACGTATCATAATCATTGACACCAGAATTAGCCATTACTTAGATTAATATCAGACACATTATATTTATCTTTATACAAACTAAGAAACAGTGCTAATTCGTGTATGCAACATTGCTAAGCAGAGACTTTAACATAAATCTGTTGTAATTAAGGATGTATAACAAGTATACCTTGTTATAAACTAAATTGGATTGCACCTTGTTCCATTTTTGATTGAATATTCCACATTATATAATGACTGACCATTATTATTCAAAAACGAGCATGTTGATTGGCCAGCCCAAACAGCGTGCCCATTGTGAATCGAAACTATACCAACACTAAAAGTCTGGCTGCTAAAGTATCGAGTAGCCACACTTTTTTATCTATTGGTATATGTAGACACACATTAGTCTGAAGGAAAGAAAGTCTGAAACTGAAATGCATGTCATTATTTGGTGACTTCATTCCTTATAAAATTTGTGGTTTTCTGACAAATCACTGAGGAATGAAGTCACTAAATAATGACATGCATTTCAGTTTCAGACTTTCTTTCCTTCAGGCAATACAAAAGAGCAACGTTACCAGTCCCCTCCTTTATTTAGTCCACACTTCGTAAAATAAGAAATAAAGCTGTAACCTCCGGACAGTTTAGAGGTACTTATGAGAACAGAGAAAAATACAAGAAAAATCAGGTGCATTCTGCAAAACTAAAGAAACATACCTGATTTTCTTTGTATTTTCCCTGTTTCTTGTACTTCTAAACTGCCCGCAGGTTACAGCTTTCTTTTCTCCCCACTGCCCCCCCACCCCCCCAAAAAAAAAAAAGCAACAGAGATCTTGCTATATCCATTACTTGCTTTCCAAAGCACTAATATAATGCTTAAACCTGGGAATGGGAATTCCATATGTATGCACAGTATGGCAATAAAGCAGAGGAATCGGGTAACAATGCTGAAGAACACCATGGTGCCATTATACAATGACATAATTAAAGAAAGTAAGTAATTTTTTTCTTAAATAATGTCATTGAATAATAGCAATAACCAACCCTGTGGTGTGATATATTAAAGATTTACCAGAGTTGGCTTTGTTTAATCACTCAGGCTTCATCCTCATGATAAAACCACACTAACAGTGGGTACATATTTAATATACCACACCCACATCATCAGTTATTGCTATATTATAAAATGACTGGCCATTAACATTCAAACACGAGCATATACCAATTGAAAAAAGTCCAGTCACCCAGACATTCTTCTATTAATATAAGTTACAGAAACTGTATTTTTTTTCTTAAAAGATAAACTTTCAAAAACTGGAGACTTCAAAGGAATGAGACAGATGGGACACAGAAACATAAAAGGATAATCAGGTATGTTATGCAAAACTAGAGAAACGTACCTGATTATCCTTTTGTTTCTCTGTCCTGTCTGCCCCATACATTAAAATTCTCCCAATTTCTTTTTTTAATTAAAAACAAAACAAAAAGAAGCAACATAGATCATCCTTTCTCCATTGCTTCCTTTACACAGCACTAATGTACTGTGTAAGCGTGGGAACGAAAGTCCCATGCACATGCACAATACATCAGGAAAGCCCCAGGATACCAGGGAAACACATGGACGTGCAGCACAATGCTGTTTTGCAAGGACATTATTTAAGAAGAGTAACCAGCTTTTTCTTAAATAATATCATTGCATAATAGCAATAAGCCATGGCTGGGTGTGGGTAATGCTGTATTTACCCACACCCAGCTGTGGGTCATTGCTATAATATCCTACAAGTATTGGCACTTAGTTTGTGATTAAGAAAATTTATTCAGTTTGAAAATTTGTTCAATTTGATAAAGCTGTCGCATTTCAGCACCAAATGGACATCTGCAGTTAAGGATTATTGGTACTTTATCAAATATCTGCTGCTAAGTTTGGCATGCACAGCAGAGGGAGCCATATTCTTTGTTAAAAATAAGCAAACCTTCACAGAAAAAAGGCAAACAAAACAGACTTTACGGTATTGTTACATAACTAATGGGAATCTCAAGTCAGTGACTTGAACAAAAAACATGACATCCCAAAACAACTCAGACTGAAATGGTACCTGAAGCATTGCTGAGTAAAAAGAAAGTGAATAAGTAAAAGGCTGATATGTAAAATGTGTACTATGCAGACATATGTTGCATTAAAATAAAAGTTTTTGATACGCACTTTATTCTTTTTCATTGATATTTATTTTTCTATTTTTAAAGAAAGTAACTGAATGAAAGGTCAGATGTGTTTAAATTGGTACCTAACCCTATTTGTAAGCAATAGCTAATTTATTGTCCCAGCTAATCTAGATTGAAAGTCAAATATGCATAACTGACTACAGGATGAGGAGTGCTGACATCGCCTATTCATTTTCTATATATACATAACTGACTACGGGATGGGGAGGTCTGACATTGCCTATTCATTTTCTATATATACATAACTGACTACGGGATGGGGAGGTCTGACATCGCCTATTCATTTTCTATATATACATAACTGACTACGGGATGGGGAGGGCTAACATCGCCTATTCATTTTCTATATATACATAACTAACTACGGGATGGGTCGGCTGACATCACCTATTCATTTCCCAAATATGCATAACTGACTACAGGATGGGAAGTGCTGACATTGCGTATTCATTTCCCATATATGCATAACTAACTACAGGATGGGGAGGGCTGATATCACCTATTCATTTCCCATCTATGCATAACTGACTACAAGATGAGGAGGGCTGACATTGCCTATTCATTTCGCATATATGCATAATTGACTAAAAGACGAGGAGTGTTGACATCACTTATTTATTTCCCATATATACATAGCTGACAATAGGATGGGGAGGGCTGATATTGCCTATTCATTTCTCATATATGCATAACTGACTACAGGACGGGGAAGGCTGATATTGCCTATTCATTTCTTATATATGCATAACTGACTACAGATTTGTGAGGCCTGACATTGCCTATTCATTTCCCATATATGCATAACTGACTACAGGATGGGGAGGGCTGATATCACCTATTCATTTCCCATCTATGCATAACTGACTACAAGATGAGGAGGGCTGACATTGCCTATTCATTTCCCATATATGCATAATTGAGTAAAAGACGGGGAGTGCTGACATCACTTATTTATTTCCCATATATACATAGCTGACAAGAGGATGGGGAGGGCTGATATTGCCTATTCATTTCTCATATATGCATAACTGACTACAGGATGGGGAAGGCTGATATTGCCTATTCATTTCTTATATATGCATAACCGACTACAGGTTTGGGAGGCCTGACATCGTTTATTCATTTCCCATATATGCATAACTGACTACAGGATGGGGAGGGCTGACATCACCTATTCATTTCCCATATATCCATAACTGACTATAGAATGGGGAGGGCTGACATTGCCTTTTCTTTTCCCATATATGTATAACTGACTACAGGACAGGGAGGCCTGACATCATCTATTCATTTTCCATATATGCATAACTGACTACAGGATGGGGAGGGCTGATATCGCCTATTAATTTCCCATATATACATAACTAACTACAGAGTGGGGAGGGCTGACTACAGGATGGGGAGGGTTGATATCACCTATTCATTTTCCATATTTGCATAAATGACTACAGGACAGGGAGGGCAGACATTGCCCATTCATTTCCTATATATGCATAACTGACTACAGGATAGGGAGGCCTGTCTTCAAGAAAAATCTTGATGAAAATAAAATTGCCAAAGGTTCCAAAGACAACCACAAGGCATTGTATAACTATGTCAAGAATCTGTACTGATCCCAAGGATATTGCCAATATCCTGGCAGATCAATTCAGTGTCAACTTCACCTCCCTCTCACCCACTAAACGGCCCATCTCAATATTGGAAGATTGCCAAATTCTGGTAATAACGGCCACACAGGTAAAAACTCTCCAACGCTAAGAATACAGCATCCATGGGACCAGATGACATCCGGGGATGTGTTTTACATGAACTTCAAAATGAACTGGCACCTCACCTAAGTGTCATGTTTAATCATAGCCTCACCTCAGGCTTTGTGCCCAGTGAGTGGCGCACAGCTATAGTTATTCCACTCCACAAGGGGGATCCACCCTGGATGCCAGGAACTATCGCCCCATCAGTCTGACGAGCCTGATATGCATGGCCATGGAACGTATTATCATGGAACTTATAAACAAAGACATTGGCAACCCTCAAACACTGGACCTCACCCAGTTTGGGTTCATGAAGGGCCAATCTTGTCTCCTGAACCTGATTGACTTCTTCGAATCAGTCTCCAGAGCCATAAACATGGGTAAGGTGGTCCACACAACCTATCTGGACCTCACCAAGGCCTTTGACACCATCCCCCACTCTGGAATCATTGATAGACTTACTAAGCTGGGCATCAATCCCTACATCACTCGATGGATTGCCAACTGGCTTACTGACAGAACCCAAACTGTAAAAGTAGCCAACTCCAAATCCAGCTCCAGACAAGTGACAAGGGAGTACCTCATGGTTCAGTCCTGGGACCGCTCTTGTTTGGCATCTACTTCTCTGAAGTACAGGCCAACACTAAGGGACTCTGGCTAACAAAGTTTGCAGATGACTTCAAACTGGGAGCCATTACTGAATCCCCAAATTATATGGATACTCTACAAAAGGGCCTTACAGAAACAGATGCTTGGTGCCAGAACCATGGGCTCAAGCTCAATGCCAAGAAATGTATAGTTATATTAAACACCAAAAGTGTGATAAGAGACTTGGGGACACAGGTGGACAGTGGTCTCACCTTCGATAATCACATCTCCACAGCAGTCAGGAAATCCTTCTATGTAGCACACCTCATCACTAAGGGCTTTTCATCCAGAAAAAAGGAGGTCATTGTCCCACTGTACTCATCCCTCATTAGACCCATTATAGAATGCAATGCCCCATTTGGTATGTACCTCTCAAGATATCTGCAACAACTGGAAAGACTGCAGAAATACCTCACTAAAAGAATCACAGGCCTAAAGCAGATGCCCTACGCTGACCACATTAAAAAACTCCAGCTATACTCTGCCGCATATCATCTACTCAGAGGCGATCTCTGCTTAACATACAAAGCCATGTCAAACCCAGAGCTGTTGGACATGCTACACTTAAAGAAATCCCAATCCCTCAGAGCCACACACTCCAGGGATCTAAACCTTGTCATCACAATAAACAAAACATGCTGGAGGGATAGGTTCCTGACCCAGAGACTCACCATACTCTGGAATAGACTGCCCATACATGTCAAGCAGAGCACCTCTTTGGCCCTCTTCAAAAGGAACCTTGATGATTGGATGGGTGAAAGGAAATTCATCCCGGAAATCATGTCAGTCACCCTGTTAGACAGGGGTCCAGGGAAGTAAATAGTGTGGGAAGAAATAGCCAGGGAATTGTTATGGCTAGGCTTGTAGAGGCCCTAGGGCTGATAGCCTAGTACCAATCTATGAACCCATAAACCTATGATTGGATGTGAAATAGGAAATTCACCCCGGGAATCATGTCTGTGGCTCTGCTCGACAGGGGCACAGGAAAATAATTTTCTTGAGTGGCAAAAGCCAGGGTACTTTTTTGGCTGATAGCCTAGTACCTACCTATGAACCTATGAACTGACTACAGGATGAGGCGTGCTGACATCACCTATTCATTTCCCATATATGAATAACTGACTACAAGATGGGGGGTGCTGACATTGCCTATTCATTTCCCATATATGCGTAACTGACTACAGGATGGGGCATGCTGACATCGCCTATTCATTTCCCAAATATGCATACCTGGCTACAGGATGGGGAGGGCTAACATTGCCTATTCATTTCCCATTCATCTCACACTGGCTACTTTGGAGCACAATTAGATTTTTACTATTCACCCTGACCTGGATAGCTAAGATTCAGGTAGTCACTGAGGTATTGGGGCAGCTGTTGTAAGGGAAGATGGGAATGCTTAGCTGATGCAAGATTTCCCATCCTGTAGGGAGGAAGACATGGAGACAGACCTCTCAACTGTTCATGATTTAGTAGAACATCCCTCATTTTACCTTTTATTTTTGTCCTGCCACTCTTAAAAATTTTGATTTTTCTAGTAAATCACTGATGATTATAGTCAATCAATAATGCCAGACATTAGAAATTCATACCTCTTTCTATTTAGAAAATGCATGTTTATACAAAACCTGTTGTTTATTAACATTTTAAGTGAATTAGAGTATATTTACAATCATCCCTTATTTTGGGCCTCTGCACCCCCACCCATTATTATTTCTCTGTTTGTGATTCTTGAGCAAATAATTGAGGGTTTTGCTGCTCTGTCTGTTACAGGACTGGCACTCAGAGCAGATGGTTGTCCATGGCAGACAAAATAATGACTAAGTTGCCAAAAGGTTACACAGTGTTATGATCAGTTCCATTTGTGAAGGTAAGTCAAGACAGTACCACATGCTAGACAGTCAGAATGACCCACGTGTCTTATATGCACAGCAGACCACATTTATGAATCCTTATGTAGTGGACACAGGTATGTAAGAAACCAAGAAACCAAAAGGGCCTATATTTTGGGGTTGCAGCTCACTCAGTCTGCCTGGGGGGGGGGGCTGTATCAGCTAGAGTGAAAAACATACATCCTTCATGACTAGTTATGTGAAGGGTCTTCTACCACCCTGCCTCACTACAGCCCTCACATAGTTGTAATGAATACATCAGCAGACTAAGGAAAGAGGCTTAATGTTCAGCAGGTATTGGGAGGAGACAAAAATCACCCCCCCAAAAAAAAAAAATATTTTTTACACCATTTGATGGCGACTTGATCCTGCCCATAGGAATGGTCTATGGCTTACAAAATGTGCAGTCACCACTCAGTAAAAAGTATACACATAGACAGACACAAACTAGGCAAAAATGTGTAATATTGAGGGTGAATATTAGCCAGGACAACAAATGCTTCCATGGTTGTATTAAAATGAAGAATGGCAGCATGGCAGTTTTAAGTGATGACATCACAATAGTGCTCAAGATGTGTCAGGAAGAAGTGCATAGATTAAGTGTTAGTGGAAAGATGTAGAATATTTCTGTTGTAAGGAAGAGTGGAGTGGCATGATGGAGACCGTATAGGTAACAGGAAATTAGCAGGATTGCAAAGATGTGGTGGTACAGAAATGAGGGAGATACTTATGACACTGTGCAGAGATGTTGCGGTAACTATGAGGAGGAGGAGTAGGCTGTGAGGTTTGTAAGAGATCAGACTTTAAGAGGATGGTGGGTAGGTTAGGGAGTACAGGGCACGATGGAAACTGATTTCTTTGCTTTACTTATTTGTATGTTTTTTGATAACCCAATAAAGTGTGCTGGTTCAGGGTCCCTTTCAGCCATAATTTGGGTCACTAGCACAAGACATTAACATAAAACTGCAAACTGCATGTACAGGGCAAATAATAACATTAAGAAGTTATATACATTACAACTTTGCAAATTTAAAGTAAGTTTAAATACATAGAGGGCAGGATTCAATAAACCATATACAGCTCGCTAAAACTGTGATCATGTCATGGTATAACATGCGCACAATAGAGAGCTGATTTGTATTCTGTAAGTGGCTCTGCACAATGTGTAGAGCTGCTCAAACATGGTAAACATCCTGGCTTTCTAATTACTGCATAAGCAGTTGAATAGTATGCTAATCAACCAATTCAAGATGGTTGAGCTATTAAGCAAGCTATAAAGCAATCACATACAGTTAGTGTAGTCTTCTGCCTTGCATTCCAAAACCTACAGCCACAGAAACAACACTGGAGGTGTAGAATGTTAGGGGCTGCTGCTCATCTGCATGTGTATATGCAACAGGCTCATGTCTCTACTGCTACTGCTGCTGCTGCTGATAGACCTCAGTCAAGGAAGAGAAGGGTAGTTAAACTCCATGTAACTTTTTGTGGTCTGCATGAGTTGGAAATAATAGAGAACTATAGGTTGGATAGAGACACACTCCAGGAACTCTGCAACCTCTGTCTTCCTCAACTGACAACAAGGGCAAACCAATGGGAGTCAATAACTTGCGAGACCAATGTATGCGTAGCACTTACAATTTTAGCTACAGGAACATTGCATTGACCCACAGGGGACATGCTGGGAGTGTCACAAGCATCACTGTCCAGGATCCTAAACCAATTATTGAATGATATGCTACATCATGCCATTGACTATATATATATATATATATATATATATATATATCCCCTATCTTCAAGGATAGATCTAGAACTATTCAGGATTTCTACCCCATAGTGCACTTTTGTGAAGCCTTAGGTACCATAGACTGCAATCACAGTGAGATCAAAGCACCACCAGGGAAACAGACAAGGGCCTACATCAACAGAAAGTGGTTCCACTCCATTAACTGCAAGCTGCGTGTAATGTTAAGGGAATCATCCTGAATGTGCATGCCCTCCAGTTAGTACAACTTCCATATCTGGCACACCTCACAACTCTACCAGAAGTTTCACAGGGGTGATGTCCCACAAAGCCATTTACTAGGTGATGCAGGGGATGCACTCAGACCATGGCTGATGAAGCCCATTGGAAATGCACAGACACCCACAGAGGAATGTTATAATGAGGCACATTCTTAAACAAAAAATATCATAGAGCATGTGTTTGGACTGTTGAAGTCACAGTTTTGGTGCTTAGATACTTTGGGGGGATGGCTCTACAGTATGATCCTAGTACTTGTGCCAAAATTATCACAGTCTGTGCTATCCTATACAATATCATCCTGCAAAGATAGCTGCAAAAGGAACACCAGGGACTAGGAGATAATATTCAATCACCACTGGTGAGGTCACCATGTCCACACGCAGATGAGGAGTCAGAGGGGAACCCCCCCCCAGCCTCTATGGGTATAGGTAGACATATATGTGTACAATATGTCCTCGCTCTGACCAAGAGGCAATGGATAGTGCAAATGCTGATCACCTAAGGGATACACCTTTCATTCTATCCACATGGATATAATAAAATTGATGCCAGGCAATGCTTACAATATTTACTTACCCATGTAATGGCTGTGTACTGCTAGCATCAGACAGAGTCAACCCTGAAATAAAAGATTTGTAACTGCCAAACTATAAAGGTAAGTGTTGAAACTGTAATAGAAAAATAAATGTACAAGTAAATGAATGAATTGTAGATATCTGCTTAACTGGTACTTGTATATGTAGCTAGATATAATGTGTAAGTTGTCCTGCAATGGCATCAGTATCTGACAACACTGACATCTGTAACATATACTTTTGCAGTTTACAAAATAACCTGACCTGTGCAACTGAAATACCCACTATAGAAAAAGCATTCCAAAAAGTGTAGTTATCCTAACAATCCCACAAGAGGAGCAATAAGCATAATTGACAACAGTCTCCTCCCCTTCCAGTTCCCTAGCTACATGGTTACTTTTCAGTGTTGATTCAGCCCACTGAGTACTCTGAAGATGTAAATGAGGTATGGACTCTTTAGAATTGCTGAATACAAAACTTTTGACTTAGTGTATCAGATGTAAACATAGTGTAGCTACACCATTGTTAGATGCTAATGCCTTATAACTGTGAATGATTACTCTGACTGAAGCAAGACACAGTAATGCACAGACACCTTTCATTGAAGTGGGTATGTCAGTGAGGATACACTTACAAATTTTGGAACTAACTGCATTGAGATTTCAAACAAAACCAAACACCCCACATGTATATTTTCTTGGCATAGCAATACTGCTTCCTGTCTCTGCTGGAAACTGTTGTTGGCTGTCACATATTTGTATTACACACTGAAAGAAAAATGAGAGAATATGCACTGGAGAGTGCATGTATGATAGTAAAGCAGAGATAAGGTAATGTTTGCCAGAATACAAAGAGAAGGCAGAGCTGCAGTTTTACAAAAATATTAATAAATAATGTGTGATCACTCATTCCATGAAATATGTTATGCACACATACACAATCAACTGAGAATGTCCAAATGTATGAAATATTTATGACTGGGTATAAAATGTTATTTGCTTCTAAGCACATTATTTGATTGCTACTGCAAAGATTATTACAAAGCTGTGACTGTTGCAGACAGATAACTCACTACAACTGTGTTGTGTAAGTGCAATAGTCTGATGGTTCAAATCTAACACTAGCTAATTATTTAACTTTTGCTTTCCTTCTTTTTCTCCTTTTTTATTTTTTCCTTGGATTGACATGTGGCATGACACAAACTTGGTTAATGGCTTAGAAATGAAAACTTCATTCAGTTGCCTTACAAAGTGCGAACATACTTAGCGACATTGCAAATTACACCTGTTACCCAACTGTGTCTGGGGCACAAGGCATAAATACATTAAGCTAAGAAAGACAGAACATAGGTAAGTTGGGGTTGGGGTCCCACATTACTTATTTTTACTGAGGAAGGGGCATAATGAATATTCACCCAATAAATATGTGTTTGCTATTGCCTTTTACATTTGTGCATTACCTACCTATGTGTAAACAGGGTTTAGTGCTTGAAGAAAAAAGTGAAACATTTAATTTGTTTCACCAGTCTATGTACAAACAGGCTTAGCAACAAGGAGCAGCTGTCAGCACTCTGGACAGTACTGAGTGCAGAAAATGCACTGCCTGTCTAGCTTTCCCTCTGGCACCAGGTGAGAGTATACTGAGTTCATGGTTAGAGCACAGGTAGAACAGGGTTCAAATCTAGTACATCCCATTTTCTATCAAGAGTGTCCTGCTGTAAATTTTCACAAAACTCGGATTATAAAGGTAATACTGCATACCAGCAGCTATGTATAGCAGGTTGATTGACAAAAAGGTATCAGTACTGCTTGCATATGTGTCATATGTAGTATGTGTGCAACTGGTTTAACATGACAATGATGATTATGTCATAAAACATTCAGTTGCAAATGTCTAATGTACATATATGTTTACTGGCAATCATCTACACCCCTCTGTGATGATAGGAGGTACTACCAGCCATGCCAGGAGAAATGGGACAGTGGGTTTGTAACACCTGCCAGCACAGCTAGCTGGAATTTTGTAAATAATTTTATGTCATTTGTATATCAAATTGATTTGTACAGATGCTTGTGCTGAAAATGTATTTGTGAGGTCTGCTTGTGTTAAAAATGTATCAACAGTGCACCCTGCTGGAAGGACAAGAAATATACATGTATTATTGTAACTGAATTAAATGTATACATTGTAACAGCATATACTGGAAGTGAAGAGGTTAATCTTAATCCACCTGACTTTGCAAAATATATCTCAAATTAAATTACTTTATGGGTTAAAGATGTTATCCCACTGTTTTGAATGGAGCCAGAGACATAATGCCTGAGCTAGAGAACAGTTGGTAGCTCCTGTAGGAAGAGTGAAATGGTTTATGGTTTTATGACTTCCAGCAGCTGCACCACATCTGAGCAAAGCTCTATCTGTGTGTATTATAGCACATAGGTGTTAAACCCTTGTAGCTTCTTTAATGCTGCTAACCCAGCTATCTGGAATTGTGTAAATAATTCTGTCATTTGTGTATATTGATATGATTTATACAGAACTGTATATTATGTACTGAGCTTCAAAGTTTGACCACAGCATACCCTGATAGAACATAAAAGATTAACTTACAAAACTTCAAGAAAATAAGTTGAACGTAAGTGCTTTACAATTGTGTTATAAAAGTTAGTTTAAATGCAGCAAGGAGACAGGATGTCTAGAACTAGGGTGCCTTCTGCATTGTTTTGTAAGTGTTTTATTGTTTTATGTCTTCTAGCAACTGCAAAAGATCTGTGATATATGTATTTCTTACACAAAGATGTTAAATTCTATTACTTTCTGTTTAGCCTGGGAACTGAAGTTAGGTGACAAAGAGTGATATCATTCAAGCTGACCCAGCAGTAATGTTTGATAGTAATTTAAGAACTCTCTCAGAGAGAGACTGTGCATTTTGTATTTTGCCTTGTACCTAGCAAGAACATCCACTCATCATCATCCTCTGCACTTGCTGTCTGTAAGATTCATGACATAGTATCTCTCTTAGATATAGATAGAAATATAGTAAAGATTAGTTTAGATGTTTATGTATTTATTTGAGACTGTCTTGCAATGTTGTTTTAAAATATTTCCTGTGATTTTGAACTCTGAAGTTACAGTGTTGATTTTGCTGAGTATTGTCTTGTTCTTTTATTATTTATTATTAAATATATTTAAACCTATCTTTGTGGCTGATATTTGTGAGACATATTTAAGCTCTTAGTGCACTTGCATGTGTATCTGATGACACTATACATGCCATTCCTATTAGCCTGACACTTGGTCAAAACTACCATTTGGATAATAGTAACATTGCACGGTAGGATTGGACACCCTTTGGTAAGGACCTAGAGTAGCTGATAAGAGTGGCTGGTGGCACTGATAACTACCTTATAGTCTGGGCAGAAGGGGGCATAGCTAGTAAACCTGTGCCAGCCTTTCTCAGATGTGTGTGTGATTGTATATAAATCAAATCTCAAAGTGTGTGTGTGTGTGTGTGTGTGTGTGTGTGTGTGTGTGTGTGTGTGTGTGTGTGTGTGTGTGTGTGTGTGTGTGTGTGTGTGTGTGTGTATGTCAGCTACTTGGGCAGGGGACTTGGCTTGGAACCCTGGCTAAGGACTCAGCTCTATAGCTATGCCAGTGGGGAGTCTTATTCGTGATCTGACAAAAGAAGCAGAAACCAACCCCAGACTGACTATGTTATCTGTATGCTATTAAGGGAAATTGCACTTTACTGTGCGCATACTTGTCATCCTCCCAGTGTGTACATCCCCCAATGTTGCCAGTGGTGAGGATTGAGGGTCCTTGCGTTACTGGGCCTGTGCAGGGGTGTCACACCTTATAATCAGGGGTGGCTCGTGGCATCGGGCTGCCGGACTGCAGCCCCCTCAAAATAAAAATTAGAAAACAAAATTATTTTTTAAATTTCACGGACTTCACGCATGCGCAGTAGTCCCGACTACTGTCGGTCTATGCACATGCTCAAGGCAGTCCGGCAGTCCCCATAGAGGGACACAAGGAGACGTCTGTGCACTTTTAAAGTGCACAGACTCGCTGGGATTATATGTCAGGTCCGGACTGCAACAGCAGCAGTCAGAACAGTCTCGTCGTTGGGAGGGAGCTTATACTTGGGATCTTGTTGGGAAGGAGCTTTGCTTGGGATCTCGCGGGTCTTTGTGAGTATTGAGCGGGCAGGATATGGTATGGAGAACAGACAGGTAAGTGTATGGTGCATTTTACTTTATACTGTGCGTGTTAGCTGGATATATTAGTGCTTTTAACTGGATGGATTCTAGTGCTTGTAACTGGATAGATTATAGGGCTTTTCTGGTGTGTGTAACTGGATAGATTTCAGTGCTTGTAACTGGATAGATTATTGTGTGTGTGTGTGTGTGTGTGTGTGTGTGTGTGTGTGTGTGTGTGTGTGAATGCCCCAGGTGCTCATGGTGGTGTGGTAGGGAATACCTCAGGCTTGAACCCTGTACCCTGTATGCAGGTGGTAAAGACTTGAGTTCCCTACCCACCACCATTTGTAAAAAAAATTGCAGATTTTTGCCTCATATTTGATCTGATCTGTTCCTCATAATATCTGTGGTTTGTAAATGTTGCAATGCTTGATATTTGATGGTGTAGTAGTAGCATTGTTGCCTCACAGCTTCAGGTTTGATTCTTGGCTGGGGTTCCTTTTTTGTGGGGTCTGTTATCTTCTCCCTGTGTTTGTGTGGGTTTGCTTTTATTTGATGTTGCACTGGTAGCATTGTTGCCTCACAGCTGCAGGTTCTCAGGTTTGATTCTTGGCTGGGGTTCCTTCTTTGTGGGGTCCGTATCTTCTCCCTGTGTTTGTGTGGGTTTGCTTTTGTGTCCTTCCATGTTACAAAGACATGTCTGCATTATTTCTTCCTGGGCCTCTGCTGAAAATTGTTTTTTTGTTCCAAGTCAGACTGTCCTGATTAACAAATGTTAAATAAAATTGACAGGCATTTGAATTTCAGACTTCAGGTTTCTGAATGTTTAATCCCTTGCAGATTTGATGGTGCAGTGGTAGTATTGTTGCCTCACAGTTATAGGTTTTCTGGTTTGATTCTTGGTTGGGGTGGCTTCTGTGTGGAGTCTGCATCTCCTCCCTGTGTTTGTGTGGATTTGCTCTGGTGCCCTGCCATTTTACAAAGACATGTCTGCAGTATTAATCCCTGCGTCTCTGCTGAAAATTGTTTTTGTTCTGTCCGCAGTAAAATTGACAGGCATTTGAATTTCAGACTTCAGGTTTCTGAATGTTTAAATCCTTGCTGATTTGATGGTGCAGTGGTAGTATTGTTGCCTCACAGCTATAGGCTTTCTGGTTTGATTCTTGGTTGGGGCGGCTTCTGTGTGGAGTCTGCATCTCCTCCCTGTGTTTGTGTGGATTTGCTCTGGTGCCCTGCCATTTTACAAAGACGTGTCTGCAGTATTAATCCCTGCGTCTCTGCTGAAAATTGTTTTTGTTCTGTCTGCAGTAAAATTGACCGGCATTTGAATTTCAAACTTCATGTTCTTCAGAATACATAGTAGCACAACCTTTTTTTCTAGCAATTTTCTAAGTTTATAAGATGAATATTTTAAATTTGTCCCTATTTTTGGGACTGTATTCCCGCATTATTGGCTTCGTCCAGGTTTTTGTGCTAAGGTTGACAGCTATGGCAAGAACTGAATTCACTGAATATGTTTGAGGGCTGTATTCCTTCATTACTGGGTTTGTCCAGGTGTTTTGTACTAAGAGGTTGACAGCTATGGTGAGAACTGAATTCACTAAATGATAGCCATTTAAGTTTCAGTCTTCCTCTCTTTTACAAAGCAGCTGATGTGGCGTAGTGGTATGTTACTCTGACTGTTTTTTGCTCAGGGACCTTGGCAGTAAAATATATGGTGGCAACACAACATTTTATTCTAGCAACTTTCCAAGATTATACAAGCAATGTTTAATGTGTCCCTGGTTTTTGGGCTTTTGACCCCTCCCCAATACATTTTAGCTTTTTCCAGTTTTCTTGAGCTGCGAAGTTGAGATGCAGTTGAGTATTGAATAGATTTTACAAGGAGCTGAGAGCTGCAGGGGAATAGAAGTTTAGTTCTTTGCCTAGTTAATACTATCGCACATTTTCTCTTGCAATATTATTACTAGCTTATCATTTTTTTAATGTTATATATAGGCAATTTATTCCTGAGGGGCAACAGACACTTTATTTTCGATGAAACCATGAAATATAAAGGTGATTGCTAGCAGCAACCGCTTCATTAGTTACAGATTTCTTTAATGTGGAATTATTTAGATGACTTACTTCAGAGATTGTGCATATTTACTGATAATGGACTGTAGAATTGTGCATATTTACTGATAAAGGTGGACTGTAGAATTGTGCATATTTACTGATAATGGTGGACTGTAGAATTGTGCATATTTACTAATAATGGTGGACTGTGGAATTGTGCATATTTACTAATAATGGTGGACTGTAGAATTGTGTATATTTACTAATAATGGTGGACTGTGGAAGTCTGAGTAGACTTTTTATGATAAATGTTCTCAACTGGGCAGTTTTGCCATTATGGGTGCATATGGTTTGTTTCATTGCTTACTGGAAAAATGTTCAAAACAAATTTAAAACACCCTCTAACAAGTGTACTGTATTGTACAAGGAATATAATTTTAGTACAATGAGGAAGGTGTATCAAAGAGCACATGTATGTTTCATATGCAAGGGGCCTATGATTCGAAAACAGCCCAAAATTAATCTTTATCTGCCACTGGCAAAATGTATTTTCTTTGAATGTGGGTTTCAATGCTGTTTCAATGAATGTGAGTTTCAAGTGCAGAGAAGTTTTAATGCTAAGTTTTAATTGTGAGACTGCATTGCTTTAACAGATGACTTAGTGTTTGTGCTGTAAAATACAAAATAAAACTTTCAAATGAAGTCCAACTCATCATAGAAGTAAAGCAGTATGCACATTAGTGTTTATGGTAAATGGAGTGAAATAGCCAAGTAATGGTTCATTGGAATGGCTGCACAGGCTTCATTCAACCATTATTTTGTCAGGGGGGGAAGGGCAGCAAACTCAGACAGGCCCAGCTGAACTATACCTCCCAACTGTCCAGATTTTCAAAGAATGAATAGATTTTTGCTTCTTATTTTTGGTTTGTTGTTCATAAAATTTGTAGTTTTAATTCCTAAATGATTTGCCAGAAGTCACTAAATAATAAGTTTCAGACTTCATAACCTTCAGAAAAATGCATGTTAAAGTAAGAGCTGTTCTATCAACTGTCTCAATTTATACAAGAGCATTTTTTTAGTACTGTTTATATGTGCCCCCCAATATATTTGGCCTTGTTCAGATTTACTGCATTAACAGGTTGAGAGGTACATGCAAATAAATTGCTTTATAGAATTAGGCATAGCCAACCTCTCAACTGTCCCCAATTTTTGGCTCAAAATGTTGCTCTTCCCCCTAATAATCCCTCTGCAAAATAGCAATTTTGGAAGAAAACATGGAGGGTTTACAATTAAGAAATAACTGTAATAATCAAAGTTATAGATTACTTGAAATGCATGTAGATTCTTTTATTTTGTCAGCTGCTCAAGGTAGCAGTACTAATATTAAAGTGTCCCTTCTTTGACAGGTAGCAGCTGTATTGTGTGTCTATTTTATATTTTTGAATCACATTTTTGGTCCATTTTTCATAAAATTGTGTTTTTTGGCAAATTACTGACAAATCATTAAAGACTGAAGTTAGAAAATGACAGACATTTGAGTTTCAGATTTTATACCCTTCAGAAAATTCATACTAATGCAAGACCTATTCTATTATCTTTCTAAGTTTATTAGAGCAATATTTAAAAATTGTCCTTATTGTTGGGCCTTTGTCCCACTTCTGTGTATGGCTTTGTCCAGATTTCTTGCTCTTGAGGTTGAGAGGTATGACAAATGTGTCAGGCCCATCACAGTCAGCCAGAGAGATTTCAAATTGTGACATGCTTGTTGCACCCCACTCCCCCATGTAGTGACTCTGGATGTGTCCAAGCAAGGCAAGGAGTAGTTGTATCTACCTTGGATGGGGAGGACACACTGCATAAGTACTACAGTGGCTTTTCATCTGTCCTTGATTTTGCAGAATGGTCTGGTTTCTGTCATATTTTTGTACTGTTGATTTATGCTTATTACTCAGATTTATGCTTATTACTCAAAGTGCCTGTTGCTCTGTGTTTAAGTAGCAATGCTTTAATGACCATAAGGTAAGCTTGTCTGACATCGTAAGATGCAAGTAAGCTTTAATAAGCATACTGTTAAAGAATTGCCAACATTTAAAGCCTTTCTGTTGTTGCCATGCAGAGAATACTTGACTAGATAATGTATAAGCCTTGGGTATTAAAGGACAGGATTCCATTATTTTAAAAAGCTCATTACACTTGTTGGAGACTTCCAGTCATCTCTACAGACTTTACCCGTAAACTAAACAGAATGCCAATCATGTGCGGTCCATAACCTGTACAGTAATCCTTTAAGCAATGTATCTTGAGCTTCTTTCTTGTTTGCTTTTCATTTTTTACTTTTATCATGTTTTCCCCATGAAACAAGTTGTCAGGCAGCAGGTCTTTTTTGGATAAGAAACATTTTTACAAGTGGGGGCATCACATAGTTTTCTACTTTCAGCATGTTGCTTGGTACTTTAATAAAGCTGAATATATTATAATTAGAACTGCAGTGCAAGGAGAAGTGGTTTGAGTTGAGTGCTTCTGGTTTTTCTTATACTTGATTTTGACTGGCATTCCAGTAATGTATTTAAAAAGTAATTTATTTTTTCATGCCTCACAACCTTTTGTTTCCATCTAGATATTAAGTAAGCTGTCATGCAGCCAATGCATTGAAATATTTTTATTCTTCTACACTTATTTTTGTCTTGATTGGACTTTCATAATGATGGTTTGCCACCCAGGGCAGCGTATTTAATTAAAGTTAGTTTTTTGTGGGTTTGTGCATAGCTCCTCCCCTTTATTGTTGACCACACCCCTTCCCTTTGACCCCACCCATTCAGCGTCTCCTGCAGCCCCCCTGTGATTTGAAGTCACCAGCCGCCACTGCTTATAATGATGGGGGATAGTGTGGGAAACAGAGTCAGATGACCAGATGTATGTGATGTCATTCTGTACAGAATTAATGTTTTAATATTAGAGGAGACTGAAGTCCCAGCAGCATTCTGTATTCTATTTTGGATCTGACAACAAGGACCACTCACCCATCTTGCCTTGCTCTATTCAGTAAGTAGGAACAGTAATTATTTTAGTGAATCAGGAATAGATAATGAGACTAGCAAAATACTGCTTTTCTATAACTTTGTGAAACTTTCCACTGGTGTTATTTTTAATTTAATATTGCCTGTGACTGAAACTCTGGTGTTTACTGTAAATAGTTATTATTATTTTCTTCTTTTTATTATTTATTATTAAATACATTTAGGGTGGCCACAGTGGTGCAGCGGTTAGTGTTGCCTCCTCACAGCAAGAGGTTCGGGGGTTCGATCCTCCGCTGGGGTGCTTTCTGTGCGCAGTCTGCATGTCCTCCTTGTGGTCACGTGGGTTTCCTCCAGGTGCTCTGGTTTCCTCCCAAAGACATGCTGTAGGTGGATTGGACACTCTAAATTGGCCCTAGGCATGAGTGCATGCAGGTGTGTGGCTTCTGTGGAAGGTTGGCCACCAGGCTGGCAACTCGACATTGTAAAACTCCACTGCCAATAATGAGCAGACAGATCATCTGCTGTGGCAACCCCTAACTGGGAAAAGCCAGAAGAAGATTATTAAATATATTTAAACTTCTCATTGTGGCTGATCCTTTTAGAAAAATATTTTAAGTTTTGAGAGTATTTGCAGATATTTATTTGGTGATAACTCTGGCCCCTCCTGAAAGCCTGGTCGTTTGGTCAATGTTACCATTTCTATTAATATTAATTTCACTCAATATAATTGGGTATCCTTGTAAGAGCCTTAATGTAGCTGGCAGAGGTTTTGGTGGCAGTGATAACTACCTTATAGTCTGGGCAGAAGGGGGCACAGCAGGTGAATCTCTGCCAGCCTTTCACAGGTCCCAGGTGTGTGTGTGTGTGTGTGTGTGTGTGTGTGTGTGTGTGTGTGTGTGTGTGTGTGTGTGTGTGTGTGTGTGTGTGTATGTGTGTGTGTGTGTGATTCAGCTGCTTGGAGCAGGGACACAAAGCACTGGTTTCACAGAGAGGGTGTGGGAGGACTTAGCTTGGAACCCCAGCTAAGAACTCAACTCTGAGCTATGCCAGTGGGGAGTCTCACTGGGGGTCTGGACAGATATAGAAAGGAACCAGCCCATGGCCTAAACATGTTCCCTGGGTGTTCCAAAGGGAAAATTGTGCTTGATGCAGAAAGGTCTGCATCTGGAAATACTGAGTGTATCCATTTGTATTCCAAGTGACTGTCCCTCTCCAGTGTCAGTGGTGATGATTCAGACTCCTTGATTACTGGCCCAGAGCGGGGATGCCACACCCTCCCATAACCCAAGTATAACTGTAAAACATGCAAGTTTATCTATTTCCATTATATTGTCAGACATTAGTCATGCATCACACCTGAAAATGCATAGGCCAGGACCTTTTAATGTCACACACATATAAGCCTAATTGACGTATAGCAGCAGCAGTCACTATTTAAGCTGTAAATCTGAAATTACCATGGTTGACAAACATTTTTTCTGTAGCAAAATGGAGTAATCACCTGTTTGGACTTGTATGCATTCCCTTTTACATAGTATGTATCCCACATTGTACAGATTACTTTTAACACTGTGTAAGACCCCACAAAATATGTGCCAAGTCATCCCATTGATCCTTCCAAAGTCATCGCTTCAAAGGCAAGTCATTTAGCATTTTAGTGTTGACCAGTGGACAATGTGTGACCAGGTGTAGCAGCTGACATGCCATAAAAAAAATACCAAATGTTGCATAGTCCTTGTTGTTTCATAAACTTCTTCCTCTTTGTTTGGCAATGTTTCTCTTTTCTTACCATTGTGCAAACATGGTAGGCATGAATGTGCGTGTTTGCACAATGTCCGTAAAATGCAATAACACAAATTGGTGAGAAGCCATTGCAATTGTTGTTGAGCAAGATGGTACCAAATTCAGGGCACAGAGGTAGGATGTGGAGGAGTCAAACATATTTGTTGCAGTCCTTAAGATGTGCTATGGACATTGGCTGCTGCAAGGGGACAATACCATGTCTCAGTATAAGGCGGAGGCTTGGAACAGCCTAACCCGGGCTGTCTCTAGTGTGACTGGCATACCACACACTGAGAAGTATGTGTAAGCATCACTACAGTGACCTCGACCAATGGCTGGATGAATTTAGAAATGGTGACAGCCCCCCAGTTATGTAAGTATCTAGATTAAGCAGCTTTAAATGTTATGGAAAGCTGTATATATCCACGACTGGTATGCATATTGCATTCATGTGTCTTCTTTCAATTTCTATTTTACAGCTGCAGAGGAAATCTTAGTGAACATGGATGGACATGCTGAGAGATTGGAGCAAGGGGGTATGTATGCAGCACAACTGACCCTGATTGTAATAAATATATTGTGGTTCCATAGATCAGTATCAAGTTCAGCATGCCTATCTTAACAGTAACAGCAAGCATGCATGCTGTTGGCAGTTGTAGTAGGCAAATGTAATTATGCATTCAGATTATGTGTGCTCACTTCCCAGAAGTAACCTCTAGATTCACATTCAACAAGTATCATTTCTACATTTGACATCCAGCAATACTGGCTTTGATGCCATGTTGTTAAGTTAATCTGCAGTATCTTTAAAGCATAAATGGAATATCTGAATATTCCAAGGATTATTACAAAAATTCAGGGGGTATTTTTGGATTTTGAAAGCTCTATAGCTAGTATAATAATATATTTATTGTAATAAGGCATGTCTATGACATATCATGTTTCTAATCATCTTTTTTTCTTTTTTGCCTCACCCCACCACTTATCTCTCTCTCTTTTTTCATGTGTGTTAACTGAAACACACTGTTCTGATATCATACCTTTCTGTCAACAAACCAAAAGCTTTTCAGCACAGGGAGATGGGCCAACCACTGTGGCTCAGCCTGTCGACCCTTCGCTAAGTGCCACATCAACACCCACACCTATGGGATGCAACCTGGCAGTACTGCCTCCCAAGCCCTTGCACTACCTGACCCATCCACATCAGGTACCATTACCCCAGCTACTGGTGCACTGGCACTGTCCGGAAGTATTGGTGGAAGAGGTAATTGTGTCACCTGCCAGGAGCTGCAAGGGATGGTGTGTGATCTCATAGAAACTGGCCTTGGTGCCCACATCAGCTGTCTGCAGAGGTTGCTCATGAAAATAGAAGAGACTCCAACATCAAGCAGTCTCACTGGGAAATGAGGAAGGGGACAGTGATGACAATTCTGAGGGTGCGGAATAGATTCACATTGTCTCCACACCTGATGGGCATGTGCATCTGATATCCCCTACCTATCCCCAGTAATGGTGTCCCCCCAAACATTTGTGTCAATCACCATCCCTGTGTGTGTCTTGTTTATCCAGTTTATCTGCACCTGCTTTCTCACCTACTGTACCTACTTGACCCTCACATCCCTATATCCCTTCCTGAATATTCCTCTCTTTTTGAAACAAAAGAAAAAAAATGGGCACCTGTACAACAACAACAATAATATTGTCCCATACATAGTTCTCCACTTCACATATGTGTCTTCTTGACACAATTGATTTGGTCCAATTGGCCATACAACATGATTGTATTGTTGTCACCCATCTGTGTTGTGATGACATCTCCAAATTCCTCACATTTTCTCTATATGTGCACATTACTATCTTGAAAAAGTGGAGATCTATGCTTCTTTCAGAATTCTCTCTTGCAGATTTTTATTTATTTTTTTATTTTACATTTGTTGACCGGGATAGTCCGACTGGATGCATGTCCATTTTCAGCGGAGGCCCGGGGAGAAAAGCTCCAAGGGTAAGCAGATACAGCATTACATAATACCAGCATTACATATTACAAACAGAGATTACATAAGTAAGCAAGTTAAACAAGTTCCACAGATTACAGTTAGTCCTGAGCACAAGTCAGGATTAAATCAAATTACACAGTAAACTGATTAACAGATTTTTACACATTTGAGTTAGCCAGGCTTGATACATTGACATAGCCAGTTAAGTGACAAATGTTGTTTGAGTCTAGTTTTAAATTGACCTAAGGTGGAAAGTAAGGTAATATCAGCTGGAAGAGAGTTCCAGGATCTACTTACAGAGTTTGCAAAGAGAGAATCACCGGCTGTGTTATTAATTTTGCTAGTCTGAATTAGTAGTTTGTTAGAGGATCGAAGCAGTCTAGGATTGTTATAGTGGGTGATAATATTTTTAAGTGCAGGAGTATTGTCCGGATTATAGAGGATTTTATAGGCCATAATCAGTTGGTTATACTGGATTAGGCTAGGTAGTTCAAGCCAACCAAGCTGATTTAGATTGATGCAATGATGTGTCCTAAAAGGCAGCCCAGTGGCAAACCTGGAAATGTGGTTGTAGCAAATTGAGAGTTTGTTAAGGACAGTCTTGTTCAAATTCGAGAGTAGAGGGGATGCATACAGAAGGGATGAAAGAAGGTGAGAGCGAGCTATGGCAATTTTAGCTGGAGGGGTTAGGAAGGCTTTTATTCTGTAAAGTGACCCTAGTTTTTTATTGATAGTTTTGTTAGTTTGGTTAACATGTAGGTCAAATTTGAGATTATTGTCTATGATGACACCTAATAGTTTTGTAGATGGGTCAGGGGAGATTATTGTGCCATCATTTGATTTTATGGTAAAGGTGAAAGCGGTAGACCTACGTGTTGGTGAAAATAACAGCATTTTAGATTTTTTGGGATTTAGGATCAGACGATGTTCAGAAAGCCAGTTTTCTATTGTATTAAAGGTGATCTGGGTAGCTGACCATAACTCTACTGAAGATGTGGCTGAGCAAATCAGAGTAGAGTCATCAGCATATTGGATACAGCTGACTTTTGGGCTGACAGTATAAAGGTCGTTAATGAAGATGGAGAACAGCAAGGGCCCTAGTATAGAGCCTTGTGGTACTCCGAGGGTGTTAGGTAGAAGGTTAGAGAGTTTGTTCTGCCAGAGGACAGCCTGCTGTCGACCATTCAGGTAGGATTGAAACCATTGGAGGGCTCCAGTATCTAGACAGAATGTTTGCAGGGTGTGGATTAAAAGTTGGTGATCAACCATATCGAATGCCTTGGAAAGATCCAAAAAGAGCGCTGAGGATATATCATTATTGTTGCGATTATGGTTTATGGTGTTAGTAAAGGCTAGGAGGGCTGAAGTAGTGCTGTGATGAGGATGGAAGCCATGCTGTCTGCCATAAGGTGATTTTGGATTAGGTGGTGCATGAGTTGTCTATGAAAACATTTTTCCATAATCTTTGCAAGTGGAGAGAGTATAGCTATTGGCCTATAATTGGAGAATTCAGTAGAGCTGCCTCCTTTGTGAAGTGGGATTACATAGGATATTTTCCAGATGGTGGGAAGTTTAGCTTCTACTATGGTTCAATTGATTAGTATTGAGACGGGGTAAGCAATAGCATCAGCTGATTTTTGTAGGTACTCGGCAGGGAGTTGATCAGCAGAAAGTGTAGTGGGTTTTAATTTTTTGATCAAGGTACGGATAAGTGAAGTGGCAACTGGTTGGAAGCTGAACGCAAGTAGGTTTCTAGGGGTGCTACTTTCAGGAACAGGGGAGCTAGGAGGTAGTTGGCTAGCTAGGGCTTGAATTGTCTCAGTAAAGAATTGGTTAAAACTATCAGAAAAATCTTCAGGGGTTTTATCAATAGTAGCAGCAGGGATTGGGGTTGAAGTTTGTCCAGGATGTAGTAGATTATTTAAACCTGCACAAAACTTCCGAGGGTTATTTTGATTTACTGTCTGTAAATTACAGTAGTATTGTTTTTTGTCTTGTAAAATTGATTTTTTGGTTTCGTTCCTGGATTGCCTGTATTTAATGTGATCTTGAGGGTCTTTAGAAGAACGCCATAAAGCCCATGCTTTGTTTCTAAGGGTAATTTTGAGTTTAGACTCTATACAAAGCCATGGTGCAGTTTTTGCCTTGGTTCTCTTTGAACGAACAGGTGCATGCAAATCAAGGATCTCAAGGAATTTGTTGTTAAAGTATGCTACTGCTTCCACTAAGGGGAGGTGTTTTAGAATAGACCAATTACATGAGTTTAGTTCTTGTTGGAATTTGGCAGGGTCAAAGTTTTTATTGTTTCTAACCTTTCTGAGTAAGGGCTGTTGGGAATTAATGGTTTTGTGCTTAATTACATATGTGAGAAGATGATTGCTTAGGCCATTAAGGAGGGTACCAGAGGTGTGCAGTTGGGGGTGACTGTTTATGAGTACCCAGTCAAGTATACTTTCTTTTTGGTTGGGTTTACCTATCCTGGTAGGGGTGTTTATGATTTGTGTTGCATGCAGGTTAATATGGGTGGTTGGGGATTCTAAGGAACAAGTGCCCCAGTCTATGTTAAAGTCTCCAGGTAGTAGGGTTTCTTGGGGGTAGTGACATGATAACCAGTGCAGGATATCTTCAAATGTAGATATATTGTTACCTGGGGGAATGTACATACAGATGATATTAATGCATTTATTTTTATTAAGTTGCAATTTGGTGGCAAGAATCTCAGAGTTATTAATCTGAGGAGGTTGTATTACATCTATGGTGACATTCAACTCAGATTTATAGAGTACAGCTACCCCACCCCCCTTCCTTGAAGCACGATCCAGCCTGTGTATGTTGTACCCAGGTGGTAACACTTCATTGTCTTTAGTGTTAGGTTTTAACCAGGTTTCAGATAAACAGAGAATCTTAGGAGAGTGGACATCCAGAAGTGCATGCAATTCATGTACCTTGTTATTAATGCTTCTAATATTGAGATGACAGACTAGGAGAGAGTTAGTTGGCCTATTAATTGTAGGTTTGTAGCTTAGATTACAAGTAGAGGGGGTATGTGTATCTGAAGTGAGTGGGCCAGGGTTGGGGTGAATATCACCACCAAGTATTAGGTTGAGTCTATACTTGGTGATGAACTTCAGGAATTTGTTTATTAGTTTGTGGTAGTGTTTGGATCTAGAGCTAATGTGCCTGGGGTTGAGATGTTGATAGACTGAACAGGATGTTGGATAGGTTCTGGTACTGTAAGTATGGTTAAAGGTAGAAGGATTTACAGCTGGGGTGATAGTATGGCCTTTTGGGACCTGAAATCCCATAAGAAACTGGTTTGCATACAAGGTAAGGAGGTATGGTGTGAACAAGAGAGGTAGTAAAGAGGAGTATATCATTATATGTGATTCAGCTAGTGAGTGAAGGAACTGTTTTACCTGGTGATGCAACACCAGAAGATAGAGTGGTGAGGTAAAGGTACTGGAAGGGGGATGGGAGAATGCCAGATGAAAGCTAATAGGTGCTATTAAATGTAGGTAGTAGAATAGGGGTGGGTGGAATTATCCCAGATGAAAGCAGATAGGATCTAGAAGGAAAGATTCCTTTATTGCTTCCCCTTTGTTCTTCCCCCCTCTTGCCTCCCCCCAATTTCACCACTGTCCTATCAACCCAATTTTTACACCTTTAATCTAGTCAAAAAATAGAATCACACACCACACACATGGCCAGAAATGGCTCAAAAAAGATGTTCACTTTTTCTCCTTTGTATTTGCTCAGACTTTGGCATTGAGCACCAGTGCCGAGTGAGCTTTTGCCATCTGCCACACTAGTCTGGTTATCTCTGCTCAATGATGCTTAAACATTCTGCAATTTAAGTACACATAATTAAACCAGAGTAAAATCACTACTTTCAAACAGTTATTCTGACAGTTCTGCACTGCTGGAAGCAACAAACTGTAACTTCCTATGTGACTTGTTGACATAAATCACTTAACTGAACATTTTTTGCCCATAGTATTAAGAATTCAATTCCAGATGCCTCTCAAATCATTTCTTAATATGTTTTTATATGTCTGTGATGTTTAATCACCCACATCTTAACACTTGCCACAGTTCTCTTGGAAATATATTGGATACTGATGAAAAGATTATTTGCATTGACATCCATCCCCACAAGTATTACATATATGTCCATCTTTGCTCTGCTTGCCATAAGACTTTTGTCCCTCTCCTAACCCTTCTTTACCCCTATATCACTCATGTCATGCTGCAGAGAATGGCAGGTTAATAATGAGAACACATCATCAACATATCCATGAATATTACATTCCACCATATATTGTTATGCATATGTCCATTTCTCCTTGTATTCACCCCTTCACTCCTACCCATCTTTATGTGTGTGTGTATCTATTAGGCTGATGGCTGTAAAGGTCATGTTCATAGGTTCATAGGTAGGTACTAGGCTATCAGCCCAAGGGCCTACATAAGCCTAGCCAACAAGGTTCCCTGGCTTACGCCACCCAAGAAAGTTATTTTCCTGTGCCACTGTCGAGCAGAGACACAGAAGTGATCCCCAGGGTATACTTCCTATTTCCCATCCACTCATCAAGATTTTTCTTGAAGAGTGCTAATGAAGAACTTTGCTTGACATAGATGGGTAGCTTGTTCCAGAGTATGTGAAGTCTCTGAGACAGGAAATTATCCCGTTATGGTCCCATGTCATGGTTTCTGCATACTATCATGAATCTGCTGGTGGATAATACCAACATGTTTCTTTGATTCAATAGGTGATCAGTGGTCATGTAGTGTGCAAGGTTTCAAAACCTGATGTAGGATTCCCTTTGTGTCATGTTCAGGTGATGATCGATGAAATGTTCATCTAATATGATGTGGAAAATGTCGTTACTGTGAAGAAGTATAATGCACACACTTTTCAGGATATCTGTCCCTACACAAATAGTTAGCTACACAAATAGTTAGCTATATCTGCTGAGTCAAAATAGACGTTTCAAAAGTTGTACCACTCTTTGTCATTAGTAACGAGCTGTACACACAATTAACTTGTGATTTGCAGGGAGACTTGCAAAACAGCAAATAGTTGCACAGATGTATTTAAGTAAGCATTACTGGCAAACATTGGGGAAGACACACACTTTAGTGTACTCATAGATTATCACATTTTCATCCCTGATCACATTTACTTTGTTAATGACATATTGATGCCATTTGTTAAAAAAAAAAGAATCATCAGGATTTGAGTCCTGGCTAACACCTGTGGCACAAAGAAAGCTAGGCATCAGGTGTATTTTCCACTCTCAGTACTGTCCAGAGTACTAATGGCTATGCCTCACTGCTTAGCCTGTTTGTACTAAAGAAGGTGAACCAAATTAAATTTTACGCTTTTTTTCCTTAAGCAGACAACTGTATTTGTTTGGAGTTTAACGTCGTGCAAACAAGGAAGGCCCAGCCAACAGTTATTTATGTAATAAAAATTTGACCCCAACATTTCCAAGGTATATTACATTATGCATATCATTCTATCTGCCAGCAATTGCTCTGATAACATATTTAGCAAGCCTGACACATGGAATGTTAAGAACAAACAGATATATCTGCATTTAACCTCAGTCAGGCAGTTACTGTATCTCCCTATTTGTGCATAGTTCGGCAATGAGCACCAGTGGACACTACTGCTTCACAAGTCCAAGTTGCATTCCTGAAATTTGAATCACACATGCCCTAATACTTTGCCATCAACTGCGCAAATCAGCTTCTCAGCAATGCGCTATGTGAAGAGGTGTTCAGCATGATTAACTCTGGTTACTGGGCTGTAATTATTAAATACATGGAAATGCATTTATAAACACAAGAGAAAGGCAGTGACATGTGCTTCACTGGATGCATACTTTCTGATATTTATGTGTGCTCTGCAGCAATGCACTTCCAAATGATATGTCAGTACTTGGGCCATTGTCAAAGAGACTCCAGAATTATAGACTATAATTGCATTATTATATTTGTTATGGGTGTATAGTGACACTAGACATTGGTCATCCATGACCATATCTCATTGATATTATCAGTAACTTGCATTAATGTTGACATACTTTCATCAACTCCAGGAATTACCACCCCATCAGTCTGATGAGTCTCATCTGCAAGGCCATGGAGCGCATCATCATGGAACTCATAAACAAAGACATTGGGAACCTACAAACCCTTGACCCCACCCAGTTTGTGTTCATAAAGGGAAGGTCTTGTCTCCTAAATCTGGTTGACTTTTTCAAAATGGCCATTAAAGCAATAGATGAGGGAAAGGTGGTTCTCACAGCATACCTTGATCTCGCAAAGGCCTTTGATACAACTCCCCACTCTGGAAATATTGACAAACTCACCAACCTAAATATAAACCCCTACGTTACAAGATGGGTTGGTAACTAGCTCATGGATAGAACCCATTCAGTGAGAATAGGAAATGCTAGATCCATCTCCAAACCTGTGACTAGTGGTGTACCACAGGGCTCAGTCCTGGGACCCCTCCTGTTCGATATCTACTTCTCGGAGGTGCAAGCAAACAAGAAGGTCTATGGCTAACAAAGTTCTCAGACAACTGCAAACTGGGTGCCATAATTGAGACCCCCTACTGATGTAGATATCCTTCAAAAGGGTCTTACGGATACAGATATGTGGTGCCAAAACCACGGGCTCAAGATAAATGTCAAAAAGTGCATTGTCATCCCCTTCGGGAAAAACCAAGTACCTATGAATTACAACATGGGTGGTAGCCCATTTATCACAGAGAGTGTGATAAGAGACCTAGTGACTCAGGTGGATAGTAACTTCTCCTTCGACAACCATATTGCTAAAGTGGTTAGAAAATCCTTCTACATGGCCCACCTTATCACAAAAAGGTTTGCATCCAGGAATAAGGATGTTATTCTCCCCCTTTACTCATCACTCATTAGACCCATTACTGAATATAATGCCCAATTCGGGATGGACCTAACAAGACATCTGCAACAACTGGAGAGGCCTCAAAAGTACCTCACAAAGAGGATAACGGGCCTCAATTAGTTGCCGTATGCCATGAGGCTAAAAAAAGTCAGACTGTACTCGGTGGCATACTGGCTACTCAGAGTTGATCTCTGCCTGACATACAAGGATATGTCAAACCCCGAATTGCTAGAAATGCTCCACCTAAGGAAAACCCAATCCACCAGAGCTACTCGCTCAAGGGACTTAAACCTGACATCAACAATAAACAGGACTTGGAGGGACAGATTCGTGTCCCAGAGACTTCCCTTGCTCTGGAATAATTTCCCCATAAATGTGAGGCAGAACTCCTCATTAGCGCTCTTCAAGAGGAATCTTGATGAGTGGATGGGAAACATGAAATTCACCCCAGGAATCACTTCAGTGGGCCTGCTGGATAGAGGTGCAGGAAACTAAACCACTTGGGAGGGAAGCATAAGCAAAAAAAAATTTTTGGCTAGGCTTAATTATGCCCTAGGGCCAATAGCCTGGTACCTACCTATGAACCTTTGAACCAATGAATAAGAAGAAACATAACTCCATTACTGCACTACTGATATTTTCAAAGTGCATGTTTGTGTGTGTTTGTGTTACCACTCAATGTCCTGAGAAACAGGTACATGTCTGTCTCCCTTCTGCAATATGCATTCATGACAACTTATTTCATCTAGGTTGCCAGGATATATTTATATGTCCTCTTCCAAGGTGTGATCTCAAAATCATATCAAATGTCCTGGCTTTGCAAACAAGTCTTGTAACGGTATATGTTACCTGCAACACTATGATGATGTCATCCTCTATAAAGTGCACTGTGTTACTGCTTACAATCAGACTACTACGATGGTGCAAGCATTAAGTACTGTGTTCTCTAGTTTGTGTAATTAAAGAGGTAGGGGTTATAATCTCACAGCAATCACCTTATGTGTGTGACTATGTCTAAGTGTGTGTAGTCAGAAGAGTATGAGTCCAGGTCCTGCAGCACTCAGAAGGTACTTCTACACTGCTGCATGCCTCCACATCAATTTCATATAGCTCTCCCAACATCCTCTTCTCAACATACACTGATTATGTTATCCTCTATAAAGTGAACTCTGACAATAATAAAATCAGACTTCTGCAGTGGTGCGAGTGTTAGGTACTGCGTTCTCTCAATTGTGTGATAACATATATAGGGGTCCTAATCTCACAGCAGTTAATTTGTCAGTGTATGTAGTCAGAACAGGATGAGTCCAGGTCCTGCCTCACTCAAGCAGCAGTCATAAGATACTTTTACACTGCTACATGACTCCATATCAATTTCATATAGCTCTCCCAATGTCCTCTTCTCAACATACACTGATGATGTCATCCTGTATAAACCGCACTCTAGCAGTATTAAAGACAGACTTGTGTGGTGGTGATAGCATTACGTATTATGTTCTGCAGCTTGTATAACTAGTTAGGTAAAGGTTCTAACCTCATAACAGTCAACTTAAGCATGTGTGTTCATTCAACTACTAGTCTGAAGGTAATTTTATATCAGGATGTGAGTCCACAGTTATGTCAGACACTGTTACCAAAATATCCTCTTCTCAGTATACACTGATGATGTCATCCTCTATAAACTTCACTCTGAGAATGTTGCAATCAGATGTATGGTGGCATTAGTATTACATTGTATGAAATACAGCTGCTATACCTACACGTGTGCTGTTCAAATCTGACTTTGGTTGACTGGTGTGTGTGTGTGTGTGTGTGTGTGTGTGTGTGTGTGTGTGTGTGTGTGTGTGTGTGTGTGTGTGTGTGTGTGTGTGTGTGTGTTGTTACCTTATGGTCATTCTATGCTGGTTTGAATCTCTTTTCATTTGACTCATACTCAGGAGAACCCTTTCAATAGATCCCTGAATTAAACATCCCCTTTTTCCCTCTGTCCACATAAAATCCATTCAGCAGAACACTGAAGATGTCATCATCTCAAAGATGCATACACACATCATGAACTTAGCCCATCTATGACCCTCTGCAAGCCATCTATAGACCACTGGATGCGTGATTGCTAATTATGTCATGTGGTCATGCACAAGTCACATATAGACAGAGGCAGTCCGTATTAAATCAAACACATACACACATTCGCACATACCTCTGCTATTTTTCATCATATACATATAGTGATTTCTGTTTAAATGTTATAGTAATGGCTAGGATTTTTTGTGCCCTTGTCTAGTAGCCTAGCAATGTCTTATGACCCTCTGAACATTACGCATGTCAATGCTGTTCATCATCATCATAATCAGCCTCCTGTTTTCCCATTTTTCTACATGGGGTCAGGGTATTGTGTTAACTGTCACCAACTCTCTCGATTCAGTGCCACACTCCAGCCTTCTTCAACACTCATGCCTGACTGTCGCAGATCTTCCTTCACACAATCCATCCACCTCTTTACTGGACATCCTCACTTCTTATCTTCTTCCTCTCTGGACCAAATCTTACTCACCAGATTGTCTTCTGCTTTTCTGCACGTGTGCCCAAACTACTGTAATCTGTTCTCTTTGATCTTGTCTGCAATTGTAGCTACTTTGGCTACTGCTCTTATGTCCTCATTTCTTCATCTGTCCCACAGTGTGCACCCCATCATCTTTCTCAGGCACTTCATTTCCATCACCTCTAGCTTCTTCAACTGTTCTGCCTTTACTGCCCAGGTTTCTGTACCATACAGTAGTACTGGTCACACCACTGTCTTGAACACCTTACTTTTCAGCTTCTTTGGCATTCTTCTATCATAGACTACACCTGATACTCTATGCCAGTTGACTGCTGCCCCTCTGATTCTACCTTTGACCTCTTCATTCAGACTACCCTTCTCCTCACCTACCCTCCCCAGATACTTGAAGCTGTTTACCTCTTACATTATCTTCCCTTCTATCTCTATTCTCAGCTTCTTCTGATTTCCCCAGTTTGCTGCCATTACCACTGTCTTATCTGTGCTTAGTTTCATCCCATGTGCCTTCAGATTTGCATTCCATTCTCCTATCCTTTGCTGAAGTTCTAGCCCAGAGTCTGCCTGCACTGCCATATCGTCTGCATACAGCAGCTTTTGTTGATCCGTCCCCTCCAACCTGTTGCTAATGTAGTCCATCACCAGTATGAACAGCAGTGGGCTCAGAGCTGAACCCTGATGTACACCCACTCCCATTGGGAACCCCTCTGTGAGGCCAAACACTGTACGTACTTGAGTCATTGGGTCCTTGTACATAGCCTGCACTAATTCTACCAATGTTTCTGGGACTTCAAACCACCACAGTACTGCCCAGATCAGCTTTCTTGGGACCTTGTCATATGCTTTCTCCGAGTATAGGAATGCCCAGTTGGACTCTCTCCTCATCTCTAGCTTCTTCTCAATTATCTGTCTCAATGCAAACATCAGGTCAATTGTGCTGCATCCTGATCTGAATCCAAACTGCTCATCTCCCATCTTACATTCTACTACTCTGTGTATCCGTTTATCAATCACCCTCTCCAGAAATTTCATGCAATGTGGTAGGAGTTTGATGCCTCTGTACTCCCCACAGTTGTGGATGTCCCCTTTGTTCTTGTACACTGGCATGAGTATGCTTATTCTACAGTCATCTGGGATACGCCTTTCTCTCCACACTGCTATCAGTACCCTCAGGAGCCATTTCTCCCCTATCTCACCCAGCATCTTTATCATATCTGCTGTCAACTCATCTGAGCCTGCTGCTTTCCCTGGCTTCATCTTCCTTAGTGCTGTTCTTACTTCTTCTAGGGTGGGCTTCTCTTCTTCTCTCATCCTAGGCTGTTTCTGGGGCAGTACAGCTTCTGTGGGGTTTTCTTCATTCAGAAGCTGCTGGAAATACTCCTTCCATCTGCCTTTGATGTCCTCTGGACTGGTGGGCAGGTTTTTGCTGGCATCCTATATGAAGGGTGTCTGACTATCTTCTTTATCTTTCTGTCTTTGCCTTGCAACCTGATATAGTTTCTTTGTCCCCCTTATTGAGTCACTTTCCATGAATTGGTACAGTGTCTCTGATGCCCTATTCTTTGCTTTTGCAACTTCTTTCTTAGCTTCTTTGTTACCTAACCAATAGTACTTCCTAGCCTGGTCAGTCTTTTCTATCTCCCACTTCTTCCTGCACTCTTTCATTCTTTTGATAACTTCCTGGACTTCTGCATTCCACCACCAGCTTTCCTTATGTACCTTATTTCCATACCTGGCTCGGCCACATATCTTCTCTGTAGTCCTGACACATGCTGTTTTTATGTGATGCCATTCTTCTTCACCTCCACCTATTTCCTCCTCTTCTTGGGGTGCTACAGCCCTGAGTAATTCCTTGAACTGTTGTACTTTCTCTCCTGTCAACTTCCAGGTCTTCAGCCTGGTCTCTGTTGACCTTAGAGCCTTCTCTGACCACTGCTTGCAGCTGATTGTGTTAACTAGTGGTTTATGCTGTGGGCCAACTGTTTCACTGGAGATGACTTTGCAATCATGGATTCCACCCCAGTGCCTTTTCCTTACTAGGAGGAAGTCTACCTGAGTTGCATGTTGACTACTCTTGTATGTGATCTTGTGACTGTCTCTTTCTGAACCATGTGTTGGCTACTATCAAGCCATTTGCCAGACAGAAGTCTAGAATGGCTTCTCCTTCTTTATTCCTGTTGCCCCACACATGTGGACCCAGGCAGTCCTCATATCCTGTTCTGTCTGTCCTGATATGTGTATTCAAGTCACCCATTTCAACACCAGTTCATGTTGTCCTGCTTTATCTAGTAGGTCCTGCAGCTGCTGTCTGAATGCATTATTTTCCTCACTAAAACAACCCTACTGTGGGGCATAGGCTGAGATTATGAATACTGACCTATCATTACACTGGAGTCTGACTGGCATGAGTCTGTCATTAATTCTTATGATATCTGAAGCCTCTCTCTCACCACAGTTCCTACATCATTTTTAGCCTGCCCTCCACCTGAGTAGTACACTCTGGATCCCAAGCTAAGTGGATTTGCTGCACTGCCCTTCCATCTCATCTCTTGGATACATAGGATGTCCAGCCTCCTCTGTATTATCATGTCATCCACTTCCAAGCTGCATCCTGTCAGTGAACCTACATTAAGCTTAGCAATTCTCAGTTCATGTTTGGCAGGTTGGTTGGTTTTACATCCAGCCTTCACTCAACAGAGCTATCCCAGGTAGCCCAGGCTGGGCAACTAGACACCAGCCAGCCAGTAGCTTATTGACCCAGGGCTGCTGGGCTTTATGGTGGGTACACACTTGCCAATAGGGGACATATACCCCTCCCATTGTAAGCAAGCGTCCCTGGCATTGATCAGAGTAGGCTGCGTCCTCAACGCACTTACCACTGGTAACTACCCATGCCCATTTTTGGTGACATTAGTCAACATGACTGAATCACGTAGAGCCATATATTTTTACACCGTTGAGTGGTTAGCATTTCATGGCATGCAGTCTGTGATCCGTGTTCTATCTGTCATTATCCACATATGCTACGTTGAGGTGTTAATGTACTGTATCCCTACAACATTGTATTCCAATCTGGGATTTGAATTACCATATTGACAGTCACTGCTGCCATTTGGTTACATGTTCCTTCCATAACAGCTGTAGTAATATGCATCCTGAGGACAGTTGACATGTGATGATACTATGTATATTGTTGCCTTACTAAGGCACGTGTTCATGTACTGCAGTGCATCAATATTCTACACATTTGTCATGCAACCATCACGGTGACAGATGCGATACTGCACAAGTGTGTATGTGCACACTTAGCATCTGGAAATGTTATCTGATATACAGCAATATCATGACACCCTGATTACATAGGCACATGTGCCTGGATTCATCCACATGTTGTAACTCTGTTTTATATACAAACATATGACATGTTGAGATGTAATTGCAGCCTTGAAGAACTCATTGTAATCAGTATTGTGCTGTTATTCACAAGGATTATAGAGGTGTTTCCCATCATCATTATGTGACTGTCAGCATTTGTGTCATTAACAGTTATACATGAGCAGCATCCACCTCAGCTGTCATGTGTCCACATATGGTGTCAGGGCCCTCACACACACATTTCCACTGATAAACATATAGGCATATGATGTACAACTGATGTAATGATGTGGAACAGGTAGAGCTGTATGACTGTGTTAACAGTTCCACTGTGTTGAATGAGATTAAGACCAAACATTGTATTTGGAGGTGATGTACAGCCTGAAGTCAAACTGTAGCATAGGTACAGCTGTAGTGTGACTGTACTGTATCATGGACGTAGCACTAAATCGCATCAGTATTACTAACTGATAGTTTGCATAAACACATATGGATGTATGCCATGATTTCATAGCAGTATAACATTTTCACTGTCAATGTCAGGGGGATAGTGATTGTGTGGCACATGTGCTGAATGTTGACCTGTACTTATACAGTGTGCTCCATGTATTGTTTGGTATGTTTATAAGATCACAGCTACAGCTTCCTCACTCATTGACACAAGACTTTGCACTGTGTAAATGGCATAGTCAATGTATTGCTGTCAGTCTCCTATTCTGCTGTACCATTCATTCTAATGGATCACTTTTTAATTCAGACATCAGTTGCAGATGCTTCAGATAATATCCATTGCTATCACATGTGTCAAATACATGCAATACACAGCTGTGTGTGGGGAATCCACTCATAACACTGTGATGTTTATAAGTGTTGTTATCTGTATGGCCAATACCTATGTCAGCCAGGGATGCTTTAGTAAAGTATAAAACGTTTGTCACAGTGAGCTCCAAAAAACAAAGAAAAAAATGGACCTCAAACACCAAAGAAAATTTAATAGAAAACAAGCAAAATAAATAACAGGCAAAACCATCAAATATACTTAATGATTATATAGTCAGCACATGATGTAAGACACCAATCAGATAATATTAAATTTCATTACCGTTTCATTATTAAAGACACAGCACTCTAAGTACTCGATTACCCTGTTCATTTGAATATGTTATAGTTCAATATCACAGAATACAATCTTAACATACATATTATACATATGCATATATTCCTAAAAAGCATATAAAATTAGAATATTAATTATAAAACTATAACATTAATTGCATATTCATTAAACATTAAATACTCATTACTTAACCATATTTAATTCATGACTTCATTTTCTTAAACGTAAGTATGCATTTCAGGCTAACTGCAGTATTTAAACCTGGTTCCTTATCAGCTTGTAATCTCAAAATTCACTTATATTCAGCTATTTCCATATCATTAACAATATCAACCCCTCTAATCGTAGGCATTGTTACCTGTACAACTCTAAATTTAAAAGTCTGTTATACACCCTGGTCCATAACATGTTTTGCCAAGTCTTTAGGTATGTGCCGATGATTGGTTGAGAGATATGCTAACATGTCAGTCATATTCAAGCAAGTCATTTTGCGGATCTTCACAGTATGCACATGCTCCCTATTGTATATACCGTCGTTGCTAAATCTCCAGTGAGCATGTCAGTGTTGTTTATATCACAACCATTCACAACCATTCATCTCCATTGATATGTAAGCTTGTGTGACCATCACATATATACTGTCATGTGTGATGCTGTAATGTACTCACACAGCATGTGTAGACAGTAGTATGGACTATGCTATCTACATATGTGTTTATTATAATGCTAATGACTTGTCTTGGAAGTGTACATACATTGACATATCCTATCTTGGGGACATTGCCATATTTACCATGAGATCTTCCTGTTTACTCATTCCTATCATGCATGTTTGTGCCCATTTTCATCAGCATGTTTTCCATACCTAGTGTATGTTTCATTATATTTGCCCTTGCTGCTCCCCCCTGCATTATTTAATTCTGAAAATAATTGCTTTAGTGTACATTGCATTTTACACTTTTCTTTAGTGTGTTAATACTGCTGTTATTGCAGTATTTTCACCCCTGTAGTCATTGTGACTGTATTCACAATCTCGCTGCGCAGGTTCGCTTGTAAACAAATTTAAATGCGTCTTGCTTCTATGCTCATGCTACTTTGTACAGTTTCCTAATGGCAGCAAGGGGTCTATATTATATATTCAAAGCTTCAAAATTTCGAACCTCATATGTTCGACAACATATGAGCAAAACTTGAAACCTCCAATATATAATAAAAAAGTATAAAAAAAAACTTACCTTAACGCTTTGAGCAGGGGGGCAAGCCCCCCCCCTGCACCCTCCATACCCTCCTACTTAAATATACCAACTCCGAGACCCCACTTCAGTGCAGAAAAGGGAAATTTTCCCATTCTGCACGTATAGAGCCGTTGCCTTTCACCTTCGAACTTTTCAAAGTTCGATCATATGGTATCGACCATATGACATTCGAACTTTGAAACATTTGGCAATTTAATAGGGACCCAGCAGCGCTATTGCTGGCAATAAAACTCTGCTTGTATATGTGTAAACCCAATAAGCTGCATGAATATGCAGCTAGCATTGCTGCTTATCTTGCTAACAATTAAACTCCATGTAGGCTTCATATGATGCCTACGCAGAGTTTATTGAAATCCCAGGATAAACTTTTTCATAAATGAACATTTAAAATAGCTCTCAGTCAAGGGTAGGGATCATGATTAAGGCACAATTCTGTCTGGAGTATATCACTGGAACAGGAGATGTCAGTGTAGAAGACATATAGTCATAAGTCAAAACAAAAACAGAGAAGGATTTGAAAAGAGTGAGAGGTTAAATAGTAACATAGGGACATTTAGTATTCACAAGTTTATTTATAACACTGTAACTTGTACCATTACCAAGACTGTCAAACTGAGTGCATTTTCATGGTACCTCAAAGTGGACATTGATTTTCTGCTTGTTGTAATTAGTCTGTGTTTGAATTTGGAAGAGTACTTCAGTAAAATAATAATAATAACAAAAGGAACGTGAGAAGGCAGGGTGTTGATGTTAATATAAAAACAGGAGGCATCAGAACAAGAAAAAAGATGAGTGGAATGAAAATATGAGTGTATATGAATGCACGGCGAATGTTGAAAAGTGTATATGAATGCACGGCGAATGTTAAAAAGTGTATATGAATGTACGGCGAATGTTAAAAAGTGTATATGAATGCACGGCGAATGTTAAAAAGTGTATATGAATGCACGGCGAATGTTAAAAAGGCAGTGTCAGTGTTAGTAAGAAAGACATGAAAATATGTGAAGTGCACAGCAAAGTTTAGTGACTGACTTTTAAATACATTAGCACCATTACCTTGTGGCTAAGTTACAAATCATTTGAATTTGTGATACAGCAGTCTCTAACATGGTGGACCAGAAGTCACTTATATGTTTTCCCCAATAATATCAGCTACATACTGATTTAGATTTTTGTCTCTGTATGTCAACAAGACCTTGCTGATGTCCATATCGGTGTTGCTTCCAGAATTCACTATTCAGTGGTCATTACCTTCTTATCACAGATTTATCTCTACTATTTGACTGTATTTGGAGCCCAAAGCAACTTTCAGACCATGACTGTATTATAATACCTGCCTTTTTGCTATGCCACTATAAGTTGAAATTGTTTCCTCGTATATGAACTAATTTGTTCTAAATGCAATAGAGATCACTACAGTTTTATCTGACCTTTGTTAATTTTAATTGATATTCACTGTTTTTTTCATTTGTATGCTGTTATATAAAACACACTGTTTTTTTTTTACTTTTGACTTTTTGCCTCATATTATTTAGTCATGTGGATAATAAGGCCTTTTTAGTAGTTTGAGTTATAATTTTGATTAATATTTTTTTAACTATAACAGTGGTATTTGTTTTTTATTGTTTACCAGGTAAACTTCAGTAAACCTACATTGCACCGTTACAGGTCTCATTAATTTTTTAATTCTTTAATACTTGTTTTATCCTATTCAGTCCCACCAGTGAGCTAGAGCTTATCTGTGTAAGAAGCAACAGGTTTAAGGCATAAAACCAGTTCTGGAGGGAACACCAGTCTGTTGCAGAACTCAAGAACTCATATATGTGTATGCATGTGTGTGTGTATGTGTGTGTGTGTGTGTGTGTGTGTGTGTGTGTGTGTGTGTGTGTATATATATATATATATATATATATATATATATATATATATATATATATATTGATCTAGGACGTTTGCTCGAATGAGCAAACATCCAAATCCATAACAACCGAACACACTTTAACGAAAGCTCTTTTATCAAAAAAGCGCTTTCGTTAAAGCGTGTTACAAAAAAAAAAACACTACATTAACATTTTAGCATGGGGGCTTTGCCCCCCTTCACCCCCTACACACCCCACTTTAATATTCTCCCTCAGAGACTGCACTACAGTGTGGAAAAGGGAAATTTCCCTTACCCACACCATAGTATAGCCTTGGCAACAGGCATACTTATCCGAAAGTGCTTCTTTGGTGAAAAGCACTTTCATATAAGTATGCCCGGCCATTTGGGTTTCACTCGTTTGCAAACGTCTGGAACCCATATATATATATATATATATATATATATATATATATATATATATATATATACACACACACACACACACACACACACACACACACACACACGCACATATAACTACACACACACACACACACACACACACACACACACACACACACACATACACACACACACACAGACACATACACACAAATTGTATCCATACCTATGAATAATTTAGAGGGCCGCCAGTTCACCTACAAGTGTGTCTTTTGGATGTATGAGGTAACCAATAACTCAGCAAAAATCTACATGGACACAGGAAGGGTATGTAAACTCTGAAGAAAAGACAACCCAGCGAGGAATCAAAGTAGAGAATGAAGAGCTTTCAGTCAGCAGCACCAATCACTGCACCATGCTTCATAATTTAGTTTATCAGTTTATTCTTTGCAACATCATTACACTTTGTAAAGTGCGTAGGTTTTAAGCACTGCAATAAAGAGTGAGTTTTACTGTTCTGGGTGACAAGCCATAACTCCAGGAATAATAAGAGCAGAGAGGCATAGACAGGTAATGGGCATAAAATGGGGTGTACAGGAGTAATCACAAAGAGGGGTGAAATGGGAAGAGGAAAAGTAAGACTGTAATGGTGAGGGAATAGGGTTTTAGTGGAATAGCCAAATTAATGTTACTTTATTTAGTTAGTTATTTTTTTTCAGTTGCCTGTTTTCAGGGGAACCTTGAAGTTGTGTTCATACTGCCTGGAAGATAACTAGTTTGGCCAGGATGTTAGTCTCTTTCATATTCCCCAGCAAACAACTTTGCCATAGGCCTGATTTCTGCAAAAATGGGAATGCCATGATGGTGGATTTGGAGTTTCAGGAAACCAAATAAGGAAGTCTGAAATTGAAGTTCATCAGTCAAAATGTTTTGAAGTAGGAGCAGAAGGTAACTTGTCACAGTGGTCGACAAGTATAGTCTGAGATGTTAGTACAAAAGGCCGGAGAGATCAGATGATCGTTTGACAGCGTCCAGAGATGACTGTTAAGTTAGAATAAGTAAGATGAGAATGGCATTCTTCAGGTGAGTGGGAAGCTGAAGAGGAAGATGAATGGGGGTCTGGGACCATTTTTGAGAAGAAAAAGCCTAATCTGGTGCAATATTTCATTGGTGAGGATTTCCTATATACGAAGTCGTAATGTGGTATGTCTGTTATATTGTGGAGCTCTGCCTTCTGCATGGAGCAAGAGCTATATTTGCACACAGCTTTGGTCTGACCCACATTGGAGATTAAGGAGCTTTGAGTATTTTTCCTGTTTGATATTTTGGGACCTATATACTGGTATGAGGATATGCCTTTGCAGAAAGACTTTCTTGCTTTCCCTCATAATAAGCTTTAAGTGTAAACTATTACTCTTCAGTTCAGTACAGAAAATATTTCTAGAGGGACTGATTGGTTTTGTTACAATATAACTCTTTTCCTGTGTCAGCCCTAACAAAGTTTTAGATGACTTGGGGACTATGGCCTATAACCAGGAAGGTCTATGTCAGGATAAAAGGCAGAGACTGAGATTCACAGACATGGGGCTCTATTCCAAATACGTTCTCTCAATCTAAGTGACCACTTACACCGAGAGCAGGCTGAGAGCAGATGTTTTAGAATCTGGCCCCCCCTGTGCAAGCCTGTTTGTAGACAGGCCTTACACTAAAATAAGTCATTACTCTGGGAGCAGGTCTTACAGTATCAAGGCAGACTTACACTGAGAACAACTCTTTTGGAATATGGGCCATAATGCCTTCTGCAGACAAAACAAACAGTGGATTCTTGTATTTGGTATTGCCCTAAGTTAGAGTCAACTGCAGAATTGAACTCTGCACATGTCATGATCTCTTGGCAGCTTGGGGAAATGTATGGTGTATTGAGTATGTATAGCACTCCATACAATTCGACAGCACACTGAGCACTGCTCAGGTGTGGACACTGATTGAGAACAACAGGGAGCAGAGTGCGTTGGTCTGTGCACTTTGCTTTAAAGAGAAAGTTTGATTCTATTTCTGTCTGTGGGAAGGAAATAATAATATAACATGGGTGTTTAGGAAGTGAGTGATGACACAACAAAGGGTGGACAAGGACTGAAAATGCATTATTCATGGAGGCGATAAACCACATATGGGAATTTTAATAAAAGAACCACACATACTCAAGTGCACACATACAGATAATATGCACACCAACAATTGCTTGTGTGTGTGTGTGTGTGTGTGTGTGTGTGTGTGTGTGTGTGTGTGTGTGTGTGTGTGTGTGTGTGTGTGTGTGTGCATGTGTTTGTCTGCTATAACTGAAGCAAAAACTGAACTAGTACTGTCACAACTGTACATCTTGCAGGTATACATAGTACTGCATGTTGAGTGTACTGCAGGTATATATAGTACTGCATGCTGGGTGTACTACATTGTAATTGTAGTATAGATGCTACATAGTACTGCATGCTGGGTGTACTACATTGTAATTGTAGTATAGATGCTATGTAGTACTGCATGCTGGGTGTACTACATTGTAATTGTATTATAGATGCACTGTAAACTTTGACAAGGCCAACATCCTGAACACACACAGAATCAAACAAAACTTGTTTGCAAAATTCTTCCAGGTTATAAAAAACAAAGCTGATAGAATGTTGAAATCGTGTGTATCATTTGAAAATACTTTTGAAAAGTACTGAAAATTAGTAATTATAAAAATGCATATGGCTACTACTAGCATGTTCTCTGTTACTGTGTTATATATGGCAGAATATTTTTATGTCTTTGCTGTATGCTACACCATTAAGTAGCTTCCATGATGCAGACAGGTAGCACATAAGACAATCTGAATATCTGGTAAGCAGGGTTAAATTCTGAAGATCATGTTGATGTTCATCATATTGATCGCTGCTGCTTAGCCTTAGATATAAGGGTTATATCCTGCTAAGGATATGACAACCAAATACTTTCCAAAGCTTCAGAGCACATTCCATGCACCCAAACTGTCAGGTAGCTCAGGCTAAGCTGAATAAAAGAAATGTTTGGGGGCCACGATCTTCATAGCTTTACTGCTGACAAAGAGTACACTCCTCTGAGGCTTTTGAGACTCGAAGGTTGGCATGGTGCTGTTCCTTTGCTTGGCAGATAATTTTCATTTGAGGAAAAAAACTTACATTTTCTATATATTATTTGTGTTTTATCACTTTCCTCTTCATGGAAATTATTTTAAAGCTATGAATTTTGTATTTTAATGAACTGTCACAAGACTGTATTGTACTTTTAACTAGGAACATTTTTTTCTCTTAGTTTAAAAGTTTTGTATAGTAATTGAAAATCATTTTGTCTGTGGAGAAATTGTATTTATTTTATTTTTTGTGGGACTGGAAATACATTTCAAAGTGCTTTTAACTGCATTTTTCTGTGAAAATGTGACTTTTTACTGGCATTTGCTGCTTGTTTTCCCTGGGAAAGAGGCACCATTTTCGACTTGACCAGGGAACAAGCTACCAGTACCATGACTGGTCCTTCATCCAGCCACAATTCGCCTCAGCTGTAGGTGGGTGACTGTGCTGTGCTCATTAGTTGTACCTTAGATCATTCATATTTTACCCTGAATCCCTCTGGTGTAGCACCTACAGCCACTATGGACAAAGGGTTAGCCACAACCTCTATTCCTGTTGGGGTCCTTTCAGTGGGCAAGGGAGAGCCACTCTTGTTGGTCCTAGGAGAGAGAACAGGAAAGGCTTCCCTGTTTTTCAAAATGCTGCACCTATCCTTGGGGAAGCTGTTATTGCCATTAGTAACATGGTTGGCCCCATGTTTCCTGTCAAAAAGAAACAGAAAACCAAAGATATCTACTCCTCCTCAAACTTGCTTTGACAGGAGTATTTTACTGGCTCTGCTAAGGATTTAATTCAGGCTATTGATCTTTCTTGCAAAGTAGTTTGTCATAAAAGAAAGAGGAATACTTTTTTCCTGAAGAGATAATTTGAACAGGAAGATGGAGGGACAGATGCAAGGTTTTCTCTTCGGATTTCTGATTCACACTCAGAGAGCTCAGTTTCTGATTCTTTCTGTGGTGGTATCCCTTTCTCTTAGACTATCATTAGAAAGTGACAGAGTGTTCAGTGGGAGGATAGTGAGGTCCCAGTTCCTCAGAAATTACTATGAATTGTTACAGAAGGAAAGTCCAGGACTTACACCCATTTCTCCTTTTGTGTGTGTTACCTTCTGCAATTTTCCAGATAGTCAGCCTGGTGCCCCTAGAATGGCAGATAGGATTTGTAAAGTTTTTCAGTCTTTTAAGCTTTTATACACTATTCCCAAACATGACCCAGCAGTTGTAGCTTTAGTTATTCCCACTGCTGCTAAACACTTAAGTTAATTTCAATCCTATACTTTCAGATAAGGTTGGGAAAATTATTTATAAGTATGAGAAAAAATATATATACATCTGCAACTTTGATTTTCAGAATTTTTAACTGCCAGGCTCATATGTTAAAGTTTGTTCTGATTAATCATGAATATAGGAGGAACTTTTCATCTGTGGTTTCTTCTTGTCAGGAAAAAAATATGCTTTAAGTGATTTACCTTCTTCTATTACACAGATAATTCATTGTTTACAGTGTGTGTATGACTCTGTTGACATTTTTCCAGGGCTATGGCCACTGTTACTGTTTTGATGAGATTTGAATGGGTGCATTCTCAGAACCTCTCAGGTGATGTTAAAAATGAGATTTTAAATTTCCCTTTGGATGGAGATTTAGTTTTTGGCCCCTTTGCTGCAGAGGTGATCAAAATGTGTGATGAAAGGGGTTAGTCGATCCACAGAATCGCTAAGATATTTCAACCCTTCTTTTCAAAATTTCTAAGGGATTCTCCAACTCCTCTTCCAACTTTAAAATAAACAGTCTTCAAAATACAGATAAATAGACACTTAAGAATAAATGGCAAGGATGATTCCATAAAGAAGCCTTGACTGTCCCAAAATTAAGACAACCTGTATGAGTATACCGGCCCAACAAAGAAGAGGAGGGTACATGATTGCAGTTGCATTCAATGTAGTAGCCTTTGCTCTTATCCTTGCTGTACTGTACTGTACAAGTATAAAAGTAGAGGAAGCCAAAATGATGCTTTGAAAGCATTAATCCAGGAGCACATATTGTTTACCATCTCATCACTGCATACGAGGATCCTTTCGCTGTCGAGGTTTGATGACTTCTTAATGCTGGTGGTGTTTGATGTGAGAGGTTTCAGCATTAGTCTCTCCATTCGGGAGAGATTTTCCAACCTGCAATTGCTTCATGAGGATTTCTTTTTCATTCAGCTTCTAAATGTGTTTATTCTCCAGTCTGGAGAAACTCTTGCTGTGCATTTATTCATTTGGGCATTGTTTAAAGTTTTTTTTTTTCACTCGGGATAGACATCTTGAGCCAGAAGTTGGCAGTTTATATCTGTGTGGGGAAAGACGTAGTTTTCATTCTCCATTCAGGAGATGACTTATTAGACTGGAGTAATTATTTTTTATGTATGGATGGATATACGTGGATGTGGTTCCCATTCAGAAGCCTGAAACATCATAAGCCTGAAAATCAAAATCCTGAAACCAAAAGCCTAAAAATTCAGAATCAAAAAAACAAAATCCTGAAAGCCCAAAATGAAACAAAAAAAAAATCCTGAAAACACAAATATGCTAATATTCCAACAAAGACATACTAACTACCCCTAACCTAACCTAACCTACTAACCTAAGGTCCGTATCCACACACACACACCCTGACCTCTTCTCCCTCCCCCTAAACTTAACCAACCCTAACTAACCCTTCTTTCTGTCATGCATACATGCCTATGCTGCCTAACTACCTAAAAACCTTAAACTAACCCGCCCCTAACCTAACAACAAACCTCTTACACCCCCTTACCTGACCCCCTAACATGACCTAACACCACAGGGCTACTAACAAATGACACAATGTATGTTTATTTTTCATTTTTTTGTTTTTTTTTTTTTTTTTTTGTTCAGGATTTTTTCATTTTTTTGAGTTTTCTTTTTTGATGTTTTTTTTTTTTTTCTTTGATTTTTTTTTTTTTGATACTCGTGGATGCAGATGGATCTATATTATGTGAAGTAACAACGTGAAGTTCTGTGCAGTGCACATTGTTGTTCATGAAGCAAAAGACCATTTGACTGTATCCTTCAGTCACGAGTGTTTCATATTTCATTTACTTTGGGGCAATATGTTTGACTTTTGGGGGTATATATTGTGTTTAATAGATGGATTTATATGTTTCAAGAGGTTGTTAGATCTGGCTTTGATGTGGCTATACCAACAGATATGCACTGTAAACATACATTTCTTCATTTTTGGGCCTAACAGTAATGCATTTTTGTATGACGATAGTCATGATCCTTGGGGAATTTATACTTTTTGATCCTGGTTTCTACAAATGGACTAGTGGGACAATTTCAAATAATATAAGCATATGTGATTTATTTTGTCATAGCGAGTTATCCATTCACTTTTTGAGGCCATAACTATTTTTAACTACTGACTCAGCTATTGTATTCTTGTAGTTTTTCAACCATTTATCAAGACATTGCAACCATATTTACATCTATATGGTAATTCTTTTATATATAAGTGGAAAGATGTAAAATAGTTGTGGATGATCAATATATATATATATATATATATATATATATATATATATATATATATATATATATATATATATATATATATATTTATATATGTATACTGTGTTCCCCTTACATATTACAGACTAGGGAATAACTGCATCCTATCCCTCATAATTAAGTGGTGAATTGTAAGAAAGTTGATAAAACATCCAAAGAAAAATCATATGCATGTAAACCTTAACATTAGGGGAATATGGTCTCTCCATCCTATCATATTTAATAAGTGTTTCTGACAAACTCAGCCCACCTGCCTGATAACAAGCATCCCAATTACCACCTTTCACAACACATAACTGAACTCACCTTTCAGGAATCCAAATACACCATTATGCCCTCATACATCCTGCACTGCATTAAACGCCTGCAGCATTACCAATACACCCCACTCACACTCATACTCAACTTTCATCTTGACCACCCATTTTTAATACTACACAGTTATATCTTTTTTTCAATATCTTTCTCTTCACATTTACTTTCTACCTCTCTATCCTATTAAGACTATCCTCATGTCATACAACCCACCTACCTCCCTGACCTTCTCCCACTATTTCACCCAACTTTCACACCCTCCCCAGTTATACTGCAATCTGTTCTAGTCTGTATCAAACTGATATAATCCTACAAAAGAAACAGACCCTGCTCTCCACAAAATATAATCCTCCTTGCTACCATGTACATAAATACTCCAGCAACACCAAAAAAAGCCCCTCCCTAGCAATTTCTCTACTCTCTGTAACCTAGTCCTTTGTAGTGATATACATCCTAACCCAGCCCCCCCCTTTCATAATTCTCCCAACTCCGCAAAATGTCTAAACTTCACCACTATTAATCTTCAAAGCATTAGGAACAAAATTCCCCAATTGCATGCATGGCTAAGTCAACATAAACCAGATTTTACTGCCATCACAGAAACATGGCTAAAACCATATATCAAAGATTCTGAATTTCTACCCCCAAACTACTCCTGCCTCAGAACTGACAGACTCCACAAAAAGGTTGGAGGTGTTGCCTTACTATTCCCAAGCACCTACACTGTTATTCCATATTCTAAACCACCTACACTGTTATACACTGTTATTCCATATTCTAAACCTATTCCCTCGGAGGTGTCGCCTTACTATTCCCAAGCACCTATACTGTTATTCCATATTCTAAACCTATTCCCTCCTTTCCCTCTGTAGACCTACTAGTTACCTTTCTCAAACTCAATAACTGCAAAAGCCTTTGTGTCATAGTCATATACATCCCCCAGGCAACAATCCTCCAATTCTTGAAGACATTCTAGCCTGGACAAGCAATAACATAAAAAATGAAACTATCGTTCAAGGCAATGTTAATATCAACTGGCTAGACATCTCCAATAAAAATCCCTCTACAAATATTAACCTTCACATTTACTCCCAACTAATCTCTGATATTACCAGACCTGGTAATAACAGAAACAAAGGTTCCACTTTAGATTGGATCCTGGTTTCTGATCCCAATAAAATGTCTTTCTCTGGCACTCTCCCTGAAAGTATTACTGACCACTCTCCAGCATTGATACTCGTAAACCCACCTCTATACCTAACAATCATCAATTTAGAAATATCAGAAATCTATCCCACTTCTCCCAAAATGCCCTCAATGACATCCTGCAGATAACAAACTGGAGCCCACTGAAATTTCTTCCACTTAATGAAGCTGTGTAATTCTTTAATTCCACTTTCCTCGGGACTCTAGTCTTGCCCCTCTCATACTAAAGAGAGTCAAAGCAAAACATGCCTGCTGGCTTGCAAAGACCACAAAGCAAGTCATGTCCTCTAGGGACAAAGCCTGGAAAACCTGGCAAAAAAAAAAAAACTCCTACCAATTTCATGGAATATAAATGACTTTGTAATCAGGCTAAATGCTCAGTTGTTAAAAACAAAAAAGAATACATCCAAATTATTCAAGACCAGCATAAACAAAATCTCCAAAAATTCTGGGGAGCAATTAACTCCCTGCTCCACCCAGGAACAAACAGTACCCCATGCCCAAACCCAGGAAATAAAACTCCTTCTGAACTAGCTTCACTCTTCAATACATACTTTATTGACACCATTACCAAACTTACAACTACCTTCCCAACCATCAATACAGACCCATTAGGAGCACCACCAACACATAACTCTTCAAATCCCCTACCCATCTTTTCACTATCACCCATTCCCACATCCACCATTCAAAAACTTCTATATAAACTAAAACCATGCACAAACACCCCAGATAATCTACCTGCAGAATATCTACAACTAGCAGCCCCCCTCCATTGCTTATCCTATCAGCATTCTCCTTAACAGGTCCATTCAAGAATCCTGTATACCAGATATCTGGAAGAAAGCATTTGTCATCCCTCTTCATAAAGGTGGTAACAACTCTGATATCTCTAATTTCTGCCCCATCACCATTCTTTCCTCCATCTCTAAAATTTTAGAGAAATGCATCCATACACAGCTCATAAGTCATCTAGTGAAACACCAATTGCTTTCCCCCACTCAACATGGCTTCAGGCCTAGACATAGCACTAATACAGCCCTCATTTCCTTCTTAGACACAGTAAATAGAGCTCACAATGTTGGCTTCTTAGTTTCTGCACTCTTTCTTGATTTATCAAAGGCATTTGACACCATTTCCAACACTCTACTGCTTACTAAACTCTCTAGCCTTAGCCTATCTCCCTCCACCCTACAGTGGTTTACTAACTATCTCAGCATTAGGCAGCAATCTACTAGATGGCAGCACTCCTCCTCCCCTTTCATTACTACTAACACAGGTGTTCCTCAAGGCTCAATTCTGGGTCCCCTCCTTTTCAGTATATTTGTCAATAACATTCATAATACTCTAACACACAGTACTGTCATCCAATATGCAGATGACTCAACCATCATCTGCTCCTCAAAATCTGTCACTGAATTACAGCATCTTACCCAAGAAGCATTTACCTCTACTGAGCACTGGATGTCCCATAATCACCTCACTCTTAACCCCAATAAGACTAAACTATTATTATTTATCCCCACAAAATCTAGCCCTGTTGACAAGGCTCTATTTACTGTTAGCTCCCATAATAACACTATCATTGAAGTTGTCCCTAGTACCAAATTGCTAGGTGTCATCATTGATGACGAACTAATATTTGACCTTCACATCCACAACAACATAAAAAAAAACATCAAAAGCTGGGTGCCTTATATAGGCACAACAATTTCCTCAGTCTCTCTGCAAAAAAGGCCTTAGCCTCATCCTTCCTACTTCCAACCCTTCTATGTGGAGCCCCATCTTCACCAACCTACAATACTCATTAAAAATAAGCTGGACTCTTGTTACAATAAAGTCGGATTTGCTACAAGTGCAAAATATTCTACACATCATTGCTTATCTCTGCATCAACTAAAGTGGCTAGAATCCCCCACCACCTTACTTACCTACAATTAACTACAGCCCACAAAATAATCTTTCAACCTGAAAGCTGCCCTTCCCTCACATCCATACTGACCATGTATCATCCCAATCGCCATCTCAGGTCTGAAAACAAAATGTTATTATCCATTGAGAAACCTAAACTCTCAGCTGGCCAAATGCTGTACTCTCATTCTGTCTCCAAGTTATGGAATATTCTTCCTCCTTCACTCAAGACAATCAGTAATCCTGCTTCCTTCAAACAATCCCTCAAATTACATTTTTCATCTCACTGGCTATGCTCCTGTACCCCACCAAATAACCCCAGCACCTGATTTCCTTCTCACTCCCCTCTTTTCCTCTGTACCTTTCTGTCACCTCGACTAACTCTGACCTATCACCAGCTTTCTACCCTGAAGTCAACTCTTCTCACCTGAGTATAGCTGTCTGTAATACATTATTGCCACTTCTGCCACTACTTTTCCTCTCATGTCACACTACTGCCCATAACACTTGATCCTACACATTAACACAGTTTTACTTTTGCATATAGTTAAGGATTTTTGTATGTAATTAATGGAATGACATTGTCCTATATTCAAACTTCATTTTTTACTTTTGTATGTATCAACATTGTTCTATTACTTATGCATGTATTACTGTGGAGCTTATGTATGTAATACTGTGGAGCTTTTCTCCCTGGGCCTCCACTGAAAATGGGCTCTTCCTAGGCCAAAAAATGTAATAAATAAATAAATAAGTCTGAATGACTATTCAAGAGGTCTTGTGACCCCCTCCAACCCACAAAATCAGAGTCGCCATTTTTATCCTTAGATAAATGGGTTTTAAATATCATTCAGCAAGATTACAGATGGCAGTGTTAGGAAATTCCTCCTTTAAAGGGGGTCGTTACTCATCCACCAGATCAAACTGTTTTTTTTTTCAGTGGTTCTTCTCCACATGCTATCCCATGGAGAAATAAAACCAGTTCATCTTTCCCAGGTGGGAAGGGCTTTTATTCAAGAATGTTCTTAGTGCCAAAGAATGAAAATTCAGGTCTATATTATAATTGTGAAAGACAAAAACTGCAAATATGAAAACATCGACACAAAAAGACTGAAGTACCAGATAAGCGAACCACCTAATCAGCGAAAACCACAGCATCGAACAGATTTCCCTAACCAACAGCGCCATGTAAGTATACCTAAACCAACTACAAAAAACAATAACAAAACACACCCCCCACACCCCACACCCCCTACTTAAATATACCAACTCAGAGATCGCACTACAGTGGAGAAAAGGGAATATACCCTTATCCCCAGAATCGCCCTGCTGGCCGAACAAATCTGTTCAATGTTTTGCCTTTCGCTGTTTTGGTGGTTTGCTCTTCTGGTAGTTCGCTCATTATGTGTCAACGTTTTCATATCCGCAGTTTCCGTCTTTCGCGATTATGATATAGATCCAAAAATGCTTAGAGACCAGTTCTGGATCTTTCTTTCTTAAACCTGTTTGTGATAGTGCCCAGATTCAAAATGATGTCACTTCACAACCTGTTACCTATTTTTCCTCTTTCAAGATTCCTGATAACACAAGATTTAAAATGTGTTTATCATCACATCTCTAGTCATACAGGCCTCAGACATTTCTTAAGGTTTTGTGTTTGGATATCACAGAATCAGTTCTCTTCCTTACAATTTGGACTGTCCACAACACCAAGAGTGTTCACAACTGTCTAGCTGTAGTTATAGCTCGTTGCAGGCTACAGGGTATCTATATTTTCCATGTTTAGATGACTTGCTTATCTTTGCAGAGTCTTTTTCAAAGTATCAGGAATTTCTGTCTTGGGTAAGATATCTCTTACATGAGCTGGGGTCCCGAGAAAACATTCAAAAGTCTTTCTTGACTTCTTCACACAGGATTGTGTCAACTAGACACTTAAGTTCAAATAACTGTTCTTCCACTGGAAAAAAGAAATAGATATATATCTAGATCTATTTTTAAGGTTTTCCACTGAGACTTCAGTCACTGAGAGGGAATACCTCAGAATTTTGGGTTTCATGACTTTTATGCTTTACATTATACCTGTGAACATGGCTAACAGCCCTAGAGCCCTTACAAGCCTGGCCATATTTATCCTAAGTTACTGTAATTGTTGGTGGTTAAGTGACAAAGGTACAGTGGTATCTGAGGTCTCTTTGGTCCAAACACCAACACCCTTTGTCTTTTCAAATCCCAGTGCTGGGGTTTGTCAGAGAGAAAAATCATTTGGCAGAAACAACAGATATCCGTAAATACTAGTTTTTCCTTCTTCTTCCTTGTTCCATAGCAGTCAGTCACCACAGATGCCTCAAATGTTGCTTGAGGTGCAGATTCAGAAGGGATAAAAGTGCAAGGTGTGTGGGACATCAATGACAGAAATAAGCACATAAATACCAAAAAGATGCTTGCACTGATCAATGCACTCAACTCTCTGAACCATCTTTAATCCCTGGGATATCTCCAAATTGTTACAGACAATACCAGGAAGCATCAGGTTATACCCCCGTTTGCAGTCTAGCCACATTAGCTTTGGATATAACCTGACAACACAGTCTCACTCTACAGCATCCTACATTCTGTCAGATCAAAACTGCATAGCAGACAAGCTGAGCAGGACTGAAAGAAGTTCTGAAGAATGGAAATTAGATCAGGAGGGTCTTCCACAATTTGCTCCATCTGTGGGAAGTTCCTCAATTAGACATCTTTGCCTCCTCTCTGAACAACCAGCTGGCAAGATTCTGTTCCAGGACACCATGCAAGAAAGCCTGGAAGACATATGCCTTTTCTTTGCTTTGGACAGGAATGCTCCCGTATACTTTGCCCACCCTTTTCACTAATATCCAGGGTACTTCTGAAGATTCAGAAAGAACCCCCCCAAAGATCATTATGGTGACTTTCTTCTGGCCAGGCAACAGTTGTTCTCCCTTTTAGAAAATTGTCAGGGGCAATTACCACAAGCTTCCTTGTAGACTGGATCTACTCACAAAAGAAGGGGATGTTTTGACACACCTTGACATCCCTCAACTTCATTTGACTGTCTGGATGATAGGGTCTTAATTCTTTTTAGGCACCTGTTTACTGAGGACATACACAGGGTACTAACAGAGTCAAGAAAGCTTGCTACTAGGAAATCATACATTAGCAAATGGAAAAGGTCTTCTTGTTGGTGCCAACAACATAACCAGCACACATTCAGGGCTACTTGTTCTCTAGTTTTACAATATTTTTGAGAGTTACTATCCTATGACTTTCTTATTCCTCTATCAAGGTTCATTTATGGGCCATTCTGCATGGCTGCCCATGGATCCTCCTCTTTTAGTGCACTCTCATGTCAACATGTTTTTGAAAGAGGTTTTGCACAAAAGGTTTCCAAGTAAACTGGTGACCGCTCCTAGGAATCTTAATTTTGTGTTAGATAAGCTAACACTTATATTTGAACCAGCTAACCTATCTGACTTGAGGTTCTGAACATGAAAAACAGTTTTATTGATTGCTCTGACCTCTGCAAGAAGAGTATCTGAGTAGAAAGCTATTCGGGTGAGTCAACCCTATTTAATTTTCCACAGGGTACAGGGTTTCTTTGAGAACTAATCATTCTTTTATGCAAAAATAAGCATCTGAGTTTAGTTTAAGCCAAACTTTCCATCTTCCTGTTTTCTTTCCTGAACCTAATGATTAGGGAGACAAGATACTCCATGTCTTTGATGTCCACAGCCAACTCAGGTACTATCTTGACAGAACTGAATCGATCTTTGGATCAGTTTATTCATTTCTTGTTAATTCAAGAAGAAGGGACGACCTGTGTCAAAACAGACTATTTACAAATGGTTATCTAAGGCTATTACCTTTTATTGTACTCACCATAACAAAACTATTCCAGGCAAGGTCAAGGCCCACTCAACCAGGGCCTTGGTTTTAATTATGGCGTTTTGGAAAGGGTTTGATTTTAGAAGCATTCTAGATGCTGCTACACTGTCCTCCTCTACTTACATTTACAAAGCACTATAAGCTTGATTCCTTATTTAGGTCCAGATCAGGCTTTGCTAGGACCATTCTCCAGGGGCTACTGGACTCTTCTCCTTCCACCTCTCAAATAGTAAGTTAGTATAATTTCCCCATATACCTAAGGCCTACTGCAGCAGTGATCAGTATGATGAATACAGTACAGTTGTGTAAGTAAATTTACCATAACAGAAGATGTTCAGATAATCATTGCTGCAGTAGCCACTCCCTTCCTCCATCTCCCTTGTTTTTGGTGTGTTTTTTATGCCAGGGTATGGGCATTTACTTTTCGTTGTTCATAGCATTGTCTTTTCAGACCTCAGCTTCCCTGGCAGGAAAGCTCTGAAGGGCTTTGCACTCAGACTTGTCTTTTAGTCAGCTCATCTTGAGCTGCCTGATAGTTTGGGTGCTGCAAAAGTGTCCTGAAGCTTTGGAAGCTGGCCTGCTGTTATATCCTTGGTGGATTATAATCCTTATACTAAGGCTACTGCAGCAGAGATCATTCAAGAATCTTCTGTTATGGTAAGTTTACTTACACAACTGTACTTTCTATCTTTTCATCCCATTTTATTATCTTTACAGAATTAATATCCTAAATATGTTACAATTACTCAGCACTCATGCATTTATAACTAACATAGTTATTCTATCCAGTTTAGCCCTGCATCTAAAACTGCATTAGTTTTAAATTCCCCATTATTTTTTGTATTTAGAAAATTTTCCAGGACAGAGGTAGACAGATGGATGTCTATCTATTCCTAAAAATGTACTCTCTCCTGTTTCCCAAAGGTCTGTGCAATGAAAGAGGTGCATGGATATATTTATAGTGTCCTTTCATATACTGATTAATTCATCCATTAATGACTTTATTCTATTCAAATTCAGATGGATGTTACAGCCTATATCAGAAAGTAATGGGTGGAAGGCAGAGAACAAATCCTGGACAGGACACCAGTTCACCATAGGATATAGGCATTCAGTCACTTACACAGACAATTTAGAGACTTACCAGGTCATCTAAAATATTGTCTTTGGAATGTGGGACTGAACAGAGAACCTAAGGAAATGCAGACTCTGCATAGAAGGTACCCCATCTAGGAATAGGACCAGAAAACCAAGAGCTCTGTGGCTGCAACACTAAATGCTCCATCACTAATTCTGTTCCGTGATCTTATTATGGAAGCATTACTTTTTTATTATGTGTTATTTGACTGCACTATTTCTGTGCTTATTATCTTAAGAAAATATCAAAGTCAAAGTTAAAGTCAAAGTAAACTTTATTGTCATTTATAACTAAGTACGTGTAGCCTAAACAAAATTTGTGCATCAGCTCAATTCTTGACATTACAAAGGAAAGTGAAACAACACATGCAAGTAGAGGAATAAACATAACTAACAAATACAATACTACTCCCAATACACGTAAGAAAGAGCAGAGACATTTACCCACATTCATATAAGAAAATAATACCCTCCCTGAGTTAAATTAACTACCCTATTTAAAGTAATACAAAACACACTACAGATTTAAATGCCTAAGTTATTTGTCTAATATTGCACTTGAGTGAGTTGAATATTTATATAATAAATAAATATTGCACTTTCTTGGAATATATGCTGCTATATATTGCACAAATAAATAAAAATTGACGTGTCTTATTATATGATAATATAATAAATAATATGACAAAATATGACACATCCATGGAGATCTGTGTCTAGCCTTTTATGCCATGAAAGATCAAACCCTACTGCAGAACTATGGCATATCAAATACTTGGTTTAAATGAATTTTCATCAGCAGATAAGATATGTTGGCATGATAGATTTATATCCCAATGTATCTCTCACCTCTGGAACAAACTTCCACTACATGTCTAGCTGCCACTTTTAAGGTAAACCTAGATAATTGAATGGGCAGCCTCAAATTGTCTCCCAGTCTATGTTCTTTTGTCCTTGAGGCTAGAGGGAAACTCTGAATATAAGCTTGAAATGGTCTGCAGACATATTGCCTATTATTTACCTATGAACCTATGGTATTACATCCAAAAGTGATAAATCAAATTAGTAAATAACCATTTTAGAAGCCCTAGTGTCAAGATGGTCAAATAAATATATATTTGACATTGACATAAGAATGGCACTGAACAAAATATTTAATATGTTTTGCAGTGTGTTCTACAAGTGCGACATCTGAAGATCTGTATTTAAGATCCCCCCAGATTTGAGATGTTAGGGTGAATTACCCCACATAAAATGATTGCTATAAAGTTTGTAGAGGTTAATTTAAGTTTGTAGGGTATATGTTAATCTATACATGAAACAGTGGAGCCCTCCAGCGATACAGAGTGCATATGCTTTAGTCTGTATAAGTTTGCTCACCTGGAATGAGGGGTCTCTATTCATAATTATCTTCCTGAACAGACCCTTTTTTGCCAAAATCCTGCAGATGCACCTAAAATATATATTGTGTACTGTAGAAATGATACTATAGTTGTTTAATTATGGTGTTGCTGTTCTTGGGACATGATATTTCTTAGTTTTGGAGATGTTATGTTGAGATTCTGTTAACTTATTTTATCTGTTGCAATGAATTAATGTGAATTCTGTCTTGACTCCATGCCCAAAATACCTCTCGACCTTTTACCTACAAAATTAGGGAAGAAGCTAAAACTAATTAGGGAAAGCCCCCAAATTAAGGATACTCGTAAGGGCTGGTAATATTAACCTACAACTTCTCAAAACAGTGTCTGATGCAGCATAATCTTTAGCCCCAGTTAGGGACATCTCTACAAATTATGGACATTTGAGAGGTATGCCGAGTGCTAGATGTTAAGAAAAAAGTAAAGACAGTATTGCCCAGCTCCATGGCAAAGAGTGATAAAGGTTTGGTTATGAGTCAGATGGCAGGTGTTTGAATAGTAGCTTATGAACTGGAGAAACCAGGTGTGGTGGACTGGAATGAATATTCAATGCTGGCTTGCCCATCCTGGGAGAATGGCCAATTCAGTGTAATTGCAAAAGAACAGAGGGCATGGGTTTGGTACTTTTAAGCAACTGAAACATATAGAAGGACAGGGGTGTCTTAGTTGTCCCTTGTACTTACAAGTGTCCACACAAGCCATCCAGGGACAGGATTAGGAACATTTGAACCACAATTGTATCATACACTGGTAGATGTAGATGAGACATAAGGTACAAACAGCCTCCTTGGCTATCTGAGATGTTTGATAATTCCTCTGCTCCTCTCTTACCACTGTGCTTGGGATATCCAGTACTGGGGGCATGAATAGGCTCGGGAGCAGTCACATGCAGCTTGTTGGTTGGCAGACATGAAGGAAAAGAGAATGCAGATAAAAATAAGACAGTGCTGTTTAGAGTGTAGCAGATAGCTGACAGTGAAGGGTATTAGTTGTATTGTATGTCACTGGAGTGTTGTTTTTCAGCATTTGACCCCAGCATTTCAATAATGCCACACTATCTTTTACAGCTTTGTGGATTTTATAATACTGAACAAGCCATTTTCTTAAGTAAAGGCTATGTTTAGGATAACTGGCAAAGAATATCTTCATAGAAAAGGTTTTCTTTGCAAAATATTATTGTGCTGAAATACCAAGACCTGTTATTTATTTTGCAACAAACATACATTTGTACTCCTTAAGTTCTTTCTACATTGCAGAACCCACAACCAGCTCCTACATATTAAAATGACAAAAGCCCTTATGATAACAGCTATTTATATTGCAGATGAAAAACAGAAGTGTCATTTTGATAAAATTATGCGACCGGCATTGTATTCATTTTCTAAGGATAAAATGTGAAAATATCTCTTGACACTGCAAAAGTGACACTTTGTCATGGCAATCTGGCATTTGTACTTTGAAAAAAAAAACTCTAAAGTAATAAGCATTCCTATAAAATAAAACCCACACCTGGAACTGAATCCTCACTTTTAAAGAAGTGTTTTTTTTTTATAAACTGAGAAATTCCAGTTTCATTATACATTACATTACATAGCTCTGAAATGTGCATTGTGAAGACTACTGTTAAAATAAACAGCATCACAGAAATAGCAAAATCAATTAACTTGGTCAAGAAAATAAGAAACAAAGTCCATCTGTGATTCAAACTGAATAAGATAAAATAAGCTTTTGTATGATAGAAAATTTTGGAATTTGATTAATTTCTTTTAAATGCTTACATTAAGCCTCTAATCTCTTCGTACGTCAGCTGAACTTCATTAAAACAGAATCTGAGATGAAGTCAAGGATAATACAGGGCCAAGAAATATGAAGTTCTGAAAAGAGGTACAAATAATTAGGTTGGTTTAATTGTTACGGAAAAGTGCTTTGCAAAAGAAACAAAGCAACTATTATACTATACAAAATATATACTGTATATTTCATGCACGCATGCTTACTTATATCTATTCCCTGGCCATGTGTAACATTCTTGATTAAAGCAATGACTAAAGTGACTTTGACAGTGAAAATCCATTGTGGTTTTAATTCAATAAAGGTGTTTGAAAAAAAATCACAAACTGTGATACATTTCAAGACATTTCTAAATAGGAGTGTAATATTCTATAGAGATAAAAGGTGTAAAATCATGAGTGAACAAAACAATATTATTTATAGCCAAAAAGGCAGTTTAAAGGAGACACATCACAGAAATCCACAGCCTATTTTTATTGTGTAAAATGACCTGTCTGTGTCACCGTTAGTCCAACATGATAAGGAAGAAACGGACAGCAAGTGGTTTAGACTGTTGCCGAGTAATTATCAAGGCCAACATGTATAATCTTGAATATCACAACAGTGGCACTGTTTTTCTTTGAATCTGTTTTTGACAGATTTTGTTTCCGTGGAAACAGATGTTTGGACTCTATTGCCAGGTTTCTGATGAAACTCCATAAACTACAACCATGATGTACAGAACTGTCAAAGGAAAACAGCACTTTTCTTTGGCAATCAGGCAACTAAAAAAAATAGACTTTAAAAGTACCTCCAGACATACTTTGTTTAAATAGTGACACTGTTAGGGAAAGGGTTCTTGTTAGGTATTGTATAGCGCTGGAGTTAGGGTTAGCACATGAGTAAGGGTGGATAGAGGGCTTTGCTTCCCTGTACTTTATTTTTCAGAACTACCCCTATCATCGTAACAACCTGAAGCCAAACTTCAGTCCTCACCCTATTCCAAATTCCAGCTCTAATCTTAAAGCCATTGACTTTTACAGGTACAATCAGCAACAGTGTAATACCTTGCTGTTCATTACTTCCTTATCACGCAGGACTTATAGTGTCAAAGACAGGTCATTAATTGGTAGCGGTGCTAACCTCAACCCTACACAGTGCCATTAGAGAATGCACTCACATGCACACTTCAACTACATTATCACATGCACACAACCTTTAATTTATTCCCTTATCAAGCCCCTATTCTAACCCTAACCTGAAAACCCTCACACGCACACACACTCCATTTCCTCTGCAAACACACACACACACACACACACACACACACACACACACACACACACACACACACACACACACACACACACACACACACACTAAATATAACCACTTCCCTAACCTTTATACTAAATCAAACCTGCAAACACTCAAACATGCACACAACACACACACACACACACACACACACACACACACACACACACTAAATATAACCACTTCCCTAGCCTTTATACTAAATCAAACCTGCAAACACTCAAACATGCACACACACACACACACACACACACACACACACACACACACACACACACACACACACACACATATACTCCTTTACTGATTGCAAAACTTTTGGTATATCCGAACATTTCTGCATTACAAAAAAATGCCACTTACAGGGAATGAACACCCACCTAAACCAGTAAAGGAACATTTGAAATTCCTGCTTTTCAAATCTCCTGCAACTAAGAAGTGATTTTGATACAAAGATACAGCAGCAAACTATGTTGTCTAAAAGCACATTTGACATAGTTTACTCAATATCTATATATGTATATACAAATTTATAATGAATAATCGTCGGTGAGTTTAATCAAAAAAACAAAACATCAAATAAACTCATCAGCGATTACCATTAATCACCACTATGATCATTGAAACAAAGTAATCACAAATGTAAACCAAAAGGTTATATTTGTGATTACAAACTCCCCACGCAAAAAAAAACAGAAAACAAAAAAATTTTACGTAAGGGGCTTTGTTCTTCACACCTCCTTATTTGGGGGCTCTGTCCCAACACCCTAGAAATTATATATACTAACTCCAGGATCACACAAACATGCAAATAAAAGTAAAGCCCAGGTATTATGTATATACATGTGTGTGTGTGTGTGTGTGTGTGTGTGTGTGTGTGTGTGTGTGTGTGTGTGTGTGTGTGTGTGTTATGTTTCATGAAGCTTTTTTTTTTTCAAATGTACCTTGCACATGTCAATTGGTCTCCCATAGTAGCTAAACAGTACTGTTGCATAAATAGGGTACAAACCATCCCTGGTCTTCCCTGAAAAATAGGCTCCTTACCTCGTGGGACTAACCTGGTCATTAAAGGACAGACTGATAAATACATGACTATATGTATATATATGGGAGCACCTGACAACGTCGACAGCTGAGAACGCTGACAAGGAGATCGCCGACACCAGAAGATCGAAGATTGAGAAGACCGACGGATGAAAACCCCAACACTGAGAAGACCGATGGATGAAAACCCCGACGCTGAGAAGACCGATGGATGAAAACCCCGACGCTGAGAAGACTAACATGGGAAAAGGCTGTGTAAGTATGCGGTAGTGAGGGACATTAGGGTGCGAGTAAGGTAAGTGTGCGATATTGACGGTGTCTAGGGATACAGGTGGGTTAAGTGGGTTAGGGCGTGGGTTAGGTAAGTGTGCGATAGTGATAGTCTTTGGGTTAGTGGGTTAAGTGAGTTAGGTTAGGGTTAGGTAAGTGCGATAGTGATAGTCTTTGGGTTAGTGGTTTAAGTGAGTTAGGGTTAGGGCGCTTGTTAGGTAAGTGTGCGATAGTGAAGGACCTTATGGTTAGGGTTTGGGTTAAGGGTGTAGATAGTTGTGTATGTGAGGTTTAGTGTGCTGTAAGGATTTTGGTGTGCTTGTGTTGTGTGTGTGCTTTTTGGACAGGGGATTTGTTTTGTTTGTTTATTGTCGGTATTGTGTCGGTATTATGGTGTGTCGGGCATGTGAGGTTTCGTGTTTGTGAACGTTCGTGTGTCTGATTTCGTTGTCGGTGTTGTGGTTTGTCGGTGTTGTCAGGTAGATCCATATATATATATATATCTATATATATATATATATATATATATGTGTAAATAATGAGCATTATCATAACAAGTTGGAAAGCTGGAAGAGAAGCAGATTTTACATAATCACTCTGACACAGGATGTTAGCAGCTGAAAGCAAGCATCAAACTGCATATGGCAGAACTACTGGGATATATACTTTGTAACATTTGACAGTAAAAATGTGCATTCGTATTGTTTCACAAGTAATGATCTAGTGACATGACTGTATGACACGTTACCAGAACATGGGTAGCATTCATTTGAAAGGCTGTATGTCAGATAGTTATATATTTTCATGCAGATAGCCATCTGGCTTGGTGACAGGATACAACCATTGGAATAGGAGTCAGAGTAATGGAACATCAACACAGAATGCCATGAACAGCATAGTCAATTCACAGTGCACAGTATTGATTGTTACAGTAGATTGTTTCCCATACCAGTGATAACGTGTACCTCATAAATGTTACAAAGTTCTCGTAGCCAACAAATGAAGTAGATAAAAGATGTGACATGGTGCATATCACAGCACTTGAGTATCATAAAGTAAATGACTCTCACACTCATAATGGTGCCATGTCAAGGCCAGGAATAAAATTACTAATCTCCCATCAGGACACAAGTGCTCTTCAGCAATTGAATTCTGCTCACTGAGCACACTCAAGCAACTCTGCAGTCTGCGGCTACCACCCCACACATACAGTCTAAGAAGGAATCGGTACTGCAAAACTAAATCAAGGATATAAAACTAAAAAAATATAAAACTACTAAAAATGTTAAACTTCAGGTTATGGAGCAAAGAAAACAACTTCCAGTAGAGAATCCACAAATAATCTTTAACTCTATAAATACTGTATGCATTTAAAACAATCAGATCAAAACTTTAAGAGTAGTATATCAACCACTTTTGTCTCTGCTTATTCAGAGACTTTTTCCAAGATAACCACTCATTACTTTAACAGCTCTTAAATACATTGGCAGTATGTCCCGCCTAATACCAGCAGCCTATCCCTAAAGAAGAGTAACTGTACTAAATAATTAAATAATTCTCATATTTTATAATATCAACAACAAATATTCAAAGCTTAAAAAGCATAAAAAAGCATAAACAAGCATAAATAAGTATAAAAAGCATGAGAAACCAGACCTAGTCTCAAGACATGAGCAGACTATCATCAATGCTAATAAGATTATCCCTGCAATTATAAAATATGAGAATTATTTAATTATTTAGCACAATTGCTCTTCTTTAAGGGATGGGCTGATGGTATGAGGCAGGACATACTGCCAATGTATTTAAGAGCTGTTAAAGTAATGAGTGGTTATCTTGAAAAAGTCTCTGAATAAGCAGAGATGAAAGCACTTGATGTACTACTCTTAACATTTTGATCTAATTGTTTTAAATGCATACAGTGTTTATATAATTAAAGATTATTCGTGGATTCTCTACTGGAAGTTGTTTTCTTTGCTCCATAGCCTAAACCAAGGATATACCTTTTGAGCCTGAAAAGCAGGGTCAGTCACCCAGGCATTCTACATACCACACTCAAGCAACTGTGCAGTCTGTGGATACCACCCCACCCATACAGTCCAAGAAGGAATCAGTACTACAAAACTAAACCAAAGATATACCTTTTGAGCATGAAAAGCAGGGTCAGTCCATCCAGGCATTCTCCATATATGTGTTAAGATAGTGAAACTTTAACATTAGCAATGTTACTTAGTAGTTTTCAGCGTGCTAATAAAACTGACTGTTTGAGCCTTGTGTCCTCCCTCCCAGCTAGTGCAGTAATCCTAACTGTCCACTAGACTGTATACACTTTATTCAGATCCTTCCTATTCTCTGTGATTAAAAGTTAACCCTCAAGCAGCCCTTTCTGTGCTGTTTGCCTTGGTTTTGTACCACTTGATCCCCACCTGTTTATTTGCATCTCTATACATTCCCCTTCATTACTAATGTATCTTCCTATTCTAATCTATGTACAAGCTGCCTACTAAATACCAAGTCAATGTGAAGATACACTCCCAAACCTTAATAAACTTTGCTGTCTCTTCTCTCCTTCACTTTACAGGTAGAGTTTGTATTATTACTCACTCCCTCTGAGGCCTTCACTGAATGTTTTACACTGCTTGCCTCTTTGGTTTGGCTGGTTTCTTTGCATTGCACCTGGTTCACATCCTTTTTGCTACCCCCTCCCTAATACTAAGTTTATATTAGGTTCTTGCTGTTTATGGAGCCATCTTTAAATTACTAGTCTCCAATCAGGATGCAAGTGCTCTTCAGCAATTGAATTCTGCTCACTGTTAAGCCATTAGATACTTAACTGGTGATCCACAGCTTGGAGGGGTTTAAGCCGTGCTCTGTTCACCCATGCTAAACACGGGCTCACTTTACACCCCATCCTGCCCCCCTAATTCCACCCGCCCCCAATACATCGAGATTTATTCTACGCACTAACCCCTCCCAATAACCAGCAACCAATCAGAACAATACTAGGAACTTATCTCCTTTACCACCAACAGTACCTCCCCACTTCCAATTTAACTGCTCACCTGACACAGTTATGCTACTACCTAATGTGTTTACACTCCTTACCTGCACTCTTCTTTCACACCTTGCACCCTACCAGGACTCCATAATAGACAAACCCAACCACTATCACTGCACCCTTACTCTCAGTTCTATCCATCACCCACCTACAAATTACACTTATCATACCATCACAATCTCCATCCCAATACACCTACCGTACTACCAGTCACCTGTTACATTCAAACAAAAAATATCCCTAAAATATGATAGGTTAATTACCAGATTTATAAAACTTATGTTTACTGCCCTATCTAAATTAGCCCTCAGTGGTGATATCCACCCTATCCCTGGTCCTACCATTACCAACTCCTCACCTAAAAATCTGTCTAATAGCTGCTCCTTCTCGCAACAAACATCCAACAGAAAGCTATCTGACCTCCTCTTCATGTGTCTAAATATCAGAAGTATAACTAACAAAACACATAGCCTAAACACCAACATAGCTTTATACTCTCCTGATATTCTCATCCTGACCAAAACCTGGCTCAAACCTCAAATCAAAACCAAGGACATGCTCCCAACAGGTTATAACATTCCTCTAAGAAAGGAGGTGGTGTGGCTCTAATGTTTAAACACCACCTCAACATCTAGATCCGAAACACATCTGCCCCCCACATTGGAAATGAAGAAGTCCTGTATGCCAACCTCAAACTAAACCCAAATAAAACAATCAACATCATAGGATGCTACTTCCCACCTGACCAAAACTTCCCATTCCCTGGAAAACCTCCAGAACTGGACTAACCATTCCCTACCCCAGGAAACCATAATCCTAGGTGATTTTAATACCAACTGGTTATCTTGTAGTAACAATCATCCAGCCCACCACCTAAACCTTCATGGTTTCTCCCAACTAATACAGTCACCTATCCAGATAAATAAAAACTCTAACAAACATACTACTCTCGACTGGATATTAGTCAATAAAGACCCTCACTCATACTTAGCTGGCTATTTACCGGACTGCCTCAGTGACCACACTCCAACATTCCTTCTGAAACACCACTTAAATTGTGCTAAACCCATCTACAGGCAAACCCAAAATAGGGTAAACTTTAACCCTCTCTCCTTTATCTCATCCCTTCAAAAATGTGATTGGACACCACTAATGTATCTCAATCTGGATGAAGCCGTCCATTTCTTCAATAGCACCTTCATAAACATTATAAACACACATGCCCCCCATAAGAAATGCCAGATTCAAAATACAGTAGTCCCCTTGGCTACAAAAAAGCACCAGGGTACTAATGAAAATCAGAGATAAAGCCTGGGAGCACTGGAGCTTAAAAAAACCCTCCGCTAGACAGTCATTCCTAGAGTCGCGCAATAAGGTCAAAAAGCAAATAAAAGAAGATAAAACCCAATATTATCAGTCTACCCTAAAATCCTCCCATCACAACCCTAAGCAGTTCCACAATAAACTCCATTCTCCACCCAGGTAAACTAGGCACACCCCCACCAACCACTCCCCCTTTCTCCAGCAGTATTGCTGACTCATTCAATAAACACTTTACTGAAACCATTCTGTCTTTGACTAAACAACACAATCCTCTACCCACACTCCACACATCAAAACCAAATACTTTTCTTTTTCATCAGTACCTACCTCCTATATAAAAAAAGGTCTATTGAAACTTAAGCCTACAAAACTTGTAGCTGATAATCTCCCCTCTGAATACCTTAAAATAGCAGCAGAAGCCCTAGCTTATCCAGTCTCTATCATAATTAATCAGTCCTTATCTGAAAGCTATGTCCACACACTGTGGGAAATATCCCACATCATTCCCCTCCATAAAGGTGGCTCCTCCAATGAACTTTCCAGTTACTGTCTCATAGCCATCCTTTCTCTACTTTCCAAGATACTTCAGAAATGCATCCATTTTCAAGTCTTAGACTACCTCTTACTTAATAGCCTCCTCTCCAGCACCAAGCATGGCTTCAGGCCAAACCACTGCACTACTACCGCCTTGATCTCTTTTACTAACACTATCTTTCATCATAAAAATAATGGCTTGTTTTTCTCTGCTATATTTCTGAATCTATCCAAGGGTTTTGACATGGTCTCACACAAGCTACTAATCTCTGTTCTCACTAACCTATCCTTTTTTCAATCAGCTACTGATTGGTTTCACAGCTATCTAAATGGCCACCAACAATCAGTTGTCTGGCATAATAGGTTCATAGGTAGGTACTAGGCTATCAGCCCAAGGGCCTAAGTGAACCTAGCCAACAAGGTTCTCTGGCTTACTCCACCCAAAAAAGTTATTTTCCTGTGCCCCTGTTGAGCAGAGCCACAGAAGTGATCCCTGGGGTGTATTTCCTATTTCCCATCCACTCATCAAGATTTTTCTTGAAGAGTGCTAATGAGGAACTTTGCTTGACATAGATGGGTAGCTTGTTCCAGAGTATGGGAAGTCTCTGGGACAGGGCTCTATCCCTCCAGCATGTCCTGTTTATTGTGGTGACAAGGTTTAGGTCTCTAGAGCATGTAGCTCGCAGGGATTGGTATTTCTTTAGGTGTATCATGTCCAACAGCTCTGGGTTTGACATAGCTTTATATGTTAGGCAGAGATCACCTCAGAGTAGGCAATATGCTATGGAGTAAAACTGGAGTTTGTTGAGACGGTTAGTGTAGAGCATCTGTTTGAAGCCAGTAATCCTCTTTGTGAGGTACTTCTGTGGCCTTCCCAGCTGCTGCAGATATCTTGTGAGGTACATTCCAAAAGGGGTGTTGTACTCTATAATGGGTCTAATGAGTGTAGAGTAGAGGGGAACAATGACCTCTTTTTTCCTGGATGAGAATGCTTTTGTGATGAGGTGTGCCACGTAGAAAGACTTCAAGACTAATGTGGCAATGTGATTATCAAAGGAGAGACTACTGTCCACCTGGGTCCCAAGGTCTCTTATCACACATTCAGCATTAAGTAGACTATCATCTATGTGGTAGTTCATGGGTACAGAGTTTTTACCAAAGGGGATGACAATGCACTTTTTGACATTGAGTTTGAGGCCATGGCTCTGACACCAGGCATCTTGTCTCAGTGAGGCTCTTCTGTAGGATGTTCACATCATTTGGGGACTCAGCTATGGCTCCTAGTCTGCAGTCATCTGTGAACTTCATTATCCAGAGGCCTTCTGTGTTAGCCTGTACTTCAGTGAAGTAGATACCAAACAGGCGAGGTCCCAGGACTGAACTCTGTGGTACTCCACTTGTCACTGGTTTGAAGTCAGATTTGGAGTCTGCAACTTTTACAGTGTGGGTTCTGTCAGTGAGCCAGTTGGCAACCCATCTTGTGACGTAGGGATTTATACCTAGTTTAGTGAGTTTAGCTATAATTCCAGAATGGGGGCTGATGTTGAAAGCCTTGGTGAGGTCAAGATAGGCTGTGTGAACCACCTTATCCTTGTCTACAGCTTTGGTGACTGCCTCAAAGAAGTCAATCAGGTTCAGAAGGCATAATCTGCCTTTCACAAACCCAAACTGGGTGGGGTCCAGAGTTTGGAGGTTACCAATGTCTTTGTTTATGAGTTCCATGATGATACGTTCCATAACCTTGCAGACCAGGCTCATCAGGCTAATAGGGTGATAGTTCCCGGGATCAGTGGTGGCTCCCCCTTTGTGGAGTGGGATAACTGTCCCTATGCTCCATTCAGTGGGCTCAAAACCTGATATGAGTCTATGATTGAACACGGTGCTTAGGTAGGGAGCCAGTTCGTTCTGTATTTCATGTAAAATGCAGCCTGGGTTGTGGTGCTGTCCCATAGATGCTGTGATTTTGGCTTTAGAGTGTGCAGCTTTTACTTACATAGTTGTAATTACAGGGACTCTGCATTCTTCCTGTATAGATATGGGCCCTTTAGGGGTGAGAGGGGGGTAAAATTAGCACTGAACCTATCTGGCAGGATGTTGGCAATATCAGTCGGTTATGTAATTTTTGTGCCGTTGTGCTGTAACTCAGAGCAGATCTGGGTGTTGCCATTGAGATTCTTGACAAAGCTATAGAATGCTTTGTGGTTGTCCTTAGAATCAGTGGCAATTTTGTTTTCTTAGCTAGCTTTGGAGGATCTTATAAGGGATCTCAGCTTCTTACTGAGGCTGACCAGGGAGCTCTTCCACTCATATGATTTTACTCCCTTTTGCAACAATTTCTTCCTTATGTTGTAGAGTTTGTTTATGGCAGGGGACCACCAGATTGGCTTCCTTTTTTTGGAGGATAATGTCTTGGTTCTGTTTGGGATAGCACAATCCATGCACTCGTGTAAGTGCTTATAGAGTCCATTTGTGTAGGATTCACCAGTCATAACTGTATTGTCCATCTGCATGGGTGTCATGAAGTTCACCACTTCTGTCATAAGAAGCATGAAGTTGGCTTTGGAGAAATGTTTTACCATGGTTTCCTTAATGGGGGGCGGGGGTGGGATGTGGATATCTAGGGTGATTAGCTCATAGTCGGATCTGACCAATGAGGAGTTGACTTCAGGTGTGGAACACCGGTCACTCATGTTGGTAATGACTAGGTCTAGGATATTGTTGCCCCTGGTGGGGGTGTGGATAGGTTGATCTAGGGCATTGGAATTTATGAATTCTAGAAAGCGTTGAGCAAAGGAGTTGGTACATGAGTAGTTTTCCCAGTTATTGGCGGGATAGTTGAAATCACCCATTATTAGGGTGTCTGGTTGAACCCTAATATTTTCCAGTATATCAAGAAAAGAGGAGTGGGAATCCTGGGGCATGGTGGGGCATCTGTAGGAAGCTACAATTTGGATTGCAGTTTTGCCCAGAGTTAGTTGCACTTGGATGACCTCGGATGCATTATGCTGAGCAACTTGCCTGGAGGTGTGGATATCCTTAATGAATATGGACACACCTTCAACTTTGGTGTTCCAGTCCAGTTTAGATGGCCGAAAAGTGTGGTATGAGTTATAGCCTAGTAATGCAGGGGTGCTCTCTGGAGCCTTGAACCAGGTCTCACTTACTGCACAGATATCGATGTTCTCCATTTTAAGGAGTGCTTTGAGTGAGTGCATTTTGAGATTTAGACTTCTAGCATTGAGTAGCATTACCCTCAGTTTTTGCTTGCCTGTTTCTGTTACGGTGGTGAATTTGTCATTTGAATCATGCCTAAAAAAGGCACTATAGGGGCGGCAAGAGCCTTAGCCAGTATCCGGAATCCCAGGGGCGACAGGTGCAGGCCATCTCTGGAAAAGCATCGTGGTCTGTCGACCATGTCATCCCAGGCAGACAGACACTGGATCCGCTTAGAATGATACCAGAAGCTTAGCCAATTGTTAAAGTCAATCATTTTGTTCTTGTACTGCGGTATCATTCTGTGTGATGGCAGGATGCTACTCAGGGCTAGGGTCATACGTGCCTTGGCTACAAGGTTGGAGAGCTCTTCCATGTCTCTTTTCATGTAGTCCAGGGAGGTACATCTCAGGTCATTCACACCAACATGGACAATGACAGAGTCATATTTGTACTTGTTGTGGAGTGATCTGAGTGTGTGGGTTGTGTGGCAGATCCTGGCACCCAACAGGCAGCTGACAGTAACCTTCTCCTTGTTTAGCCTGGTGAGTGGGACATCAGTGTGCCTGACTATAGAGTCACTTATGATTAGTGTGTTGGGTATGTTGTTTTGCCTTATGGGCTGTGGTTGGGTGGCACACTGAGTCTGTGGGGTATATGTCATTTGGTTTGTGTTGGGGGGTGGAGTTTGCTTGCGTTTCTGCTTTGGAGGTCTCTGTTGCTTGAGCAGATTATTATTGAGAGCCTCCGCAAATGTTTTTGTGTTTCTATGTGTGCATTTTGGTGGTGTAGGTTTAGTGGGACTATGTGACGTGTGTGGTGTGGTGCAAGTGTTTACCTTCTCCTCTTGACTGTCAAATTCAGGCTTGGTTGGAGAGAGATTTACCTCCAGTTTGGCTAGATAAGTGCATCTCTCACAGGTTGTAGTGTTAGGTGGTAGGAGGAGAGTGTTGTCTGTACATGAGGCAATTGCTACATTGCCCCAAGATGCCCAGATTCATCAGATAGAGAAGAGAGAACACTGGGAGCTGACCCTTGGACATGCTGGAATAATGACCTATCTCTTCGACTTCCTGTAACACTCGGTGTTCCCCAAGGCTCCATTCTTGGTCCCCTACTATTCTCAGTCTTCACCAATTATCTATTCACAACCACCATGCATGCTTCTCTTATTGTCAAAGGAAAAATATACTTTAAAAATGATCAAAACATGGTAGGTTCAGGTTAAGGCACTTTAATCTTGCAGCAAGGAGACAAAAACGTGCTAATACGGTTTGTCTAACCAGAAACAGGAAATGCATTCATTTTTATAGGTTATCAAATTAATCCTGTCCTACCATGCTGACGTAACAAATTACCACCTTTTTGGTCATCATCTGCGGACCATCTTTCCCATGAATTTCTGCTGATTTAAACAATTTTTATGTGAAACTTCCTGAGGAAAACAACATGGCCTTGGTTACTTTCAGTTAGATACTTGTTATGTTACATTCAAGATACTATAGCTAAATCGAACACAATGCTAGCAGTTCATTTTTCTAATAAACCTTTGTCTACTTTATCTCTAAACTACTGCAGCTGCAGAGGTTCCCATCCTCTGAACAAGGCTGTTTGTCTAGAATCATTACATTTATTAAATGGTATGTTGTCTATTCATATGCTTCTGACCTAGCAGATTAACACCTGCTTCTCAAGTACATTTCCACAAGGCATAAACAAGAATATTGCTGTGCTAGCAGTTTCTAGGTCAGAGGGCAACTTGTAAGTTTCAGTAAGCATGCTGCAGTTTCAATAAAGCATATTTTCAGTCTCATATGAAACTCAATTTATATAAATCACAGTGCATGAGAAATAAAATGAAAAGCGTATTAAAAACACTTGATTATTAATTTGGCATTAAGCATACACATATTAATACATATTTTTCTAACATCTCCCTCCTGTTAGTACTTTTTATTCTATTTTCAAAAAAGGATAAACAGCTTGCTTCTTTTCCTAACCTCTTCCATTTAGGATTTGCAGTTAAGAAAGTCATTCAGTTTAAACTTTCATGAAAGTGTCTCGCATTCTAGCAGCTCTTCAAATTCAGTACTTTGATACATAGTTTCAGATACGGATATATCTATGAATTCCTTACTTAATTTCTTCATGCAGGGGATTCTGCAACAAATACAAGCTCCTATTAGGAGTAACCCTACCCCAATACCAATCAATATGTTCATAAAGATGGAGCCTCACCCCCCAAAGGCATTCTGAAAAAACTCTGTCAGAGGGTTTGGGCCTGGTTTGGTCATGGCCGACACTTGCTGAATCACCTCGAGATGGTTGTTGATCTCATGCTGATGGTCAGGAATGAACGCACAGCACTCTTCTTTGATTAAAGTGCAAGTTCCGCCTCTTGCCACTAGGGTGAAGTCAAGAGCCATTCGGTTTTGAAGCACTACAGTTCTCATGGCATTCAGTTCATCAGTTATCAGTTCAAGGGCAGAAAAAGTTGCATTACTCATTATTTCGAGAAGTTTAGACAGTTTTTGCAGTTCCCATATTGATTTGACTCTGCCATACATGGGTGATATATCTGCCCAGGATATAACAGCATCACTCAAGTCCATGTGCACGTTTGGTTCCCACCTTACGATGGTCTTTCCACCCTGATTCAATTCGTCCCACTGGATTCTCCGGTTTCTTAACAGTCTTTTTGGTTACATCTTGGGTATTTTGAATACTCCCCTGAGGCAAAGCTGCAGTGTGTCGGATGGCTGGAACCAGGTATCCCAAAAAACAACTGCCAGACCAATTCTCAGGTAACCATTTATATGCCTTTTTTCTACATACAAAATAACAGTCTTCTACCTTTGTCATTACTTTGTTACGAAATGACTGCCCTGCATGAAACATTTTCCTATCTATCACTGATAATTGTTTGAAAAGTACAGGATTATGCTGTACCTGATCAAGAGTTTTATGCATAGATTTCAAAAATGAGTCATAATCTGTACTACAAGATCCACTCAAATCATTTGGTTTTCTATAACATTTGTACTGTACAGTAACATTACATTTACTCCATCCAACTTGGATGGAGTTATTTTTATAAAAGCATACAATTCCTTTTTGTGTCACAGGCAAATACAGTGCTACCTTATCTTGTGCTTTAATAACAACTGTGTCAAAAAACAGATTTTCCCAGGTCTCATTGACCCCTAGGGGGATAGCAGTCATTAACAAACCCCTGTATGCTGTTGGTATGGCCGTACAGACCCAGCAGTTCGAAACATTAAAAGTCTCTGCGTATACACGTGTAATTGCCTGATAAGTGTTGAAGTTCAGATGCCAGTCTATGTTTGGTTCATTACGTCTAATCAGTTCAACCTTTGTGGCAGTAAAAAGGTACGGCCACAGCAAAAAGAACAGTGTGATCAATATTGCAACAAAAACAATCATACAAGTTTTTTGAAATTGTTCAGTGTCTCTACTCACTCTGTATCTGGCCATTTTGTTCTTGTTGTGCAACAGTAACAAAGTTTTTGTCCAGTTCAAAGTTTTTGACCAGTTTACAGTGTGTCAAATGAATCCAGGAAGCTCGCTCCACGATTTTGACTGCAGTGGGTATTGACAGCAGTACCTGGTACAGACCTTCCCACTTCGGAGAGCTCCAATTCTTCCTTTTCGTAATCTTCACCCACACCCAGGTGCCGGGGGCTACTGGTGCTTCCGATTTCGTTGCTCTTTATCTGAAACAGAATTTAACTGCAAAAGTTTGTTATTCAAAAATCTCCTCATATAGCCTGCAAGTGAACTGTCAGCCTCCTGCTCTGTAGACATGAGAGGTTTCCACTGAGGTGTATAATATGCCCTCCCAAACAAAGTTTCAGAAGGAGTTAATCCCTTTGCATTTGGAACAGTTCTCATACTCAACAGTGCTAAAGGCAAACAGTGCACCCAATTTTTCTGTGTTTCTTCTATCAATTTCCTAAGTCTATTTTTCAGTACCCCATTGTGTCGCTCTACTAGTCCTGTAGATTGAGGGTGATATATGCAGTAGTTCTTTAATGATATTCTGAAATAACGACTAGGTTGTTGGATTGTTTGGTTCATGAAATGTGTCCCGTTATCACTATAAATCTTTTCCAGTATCCCAAATCTGGGTATAATTTCTTTAACAAGGACCTTTGCAACCATAGTTGCATCTGGATTTTTAGTTGGAAATGCTTCTACCCATTTGGAAAACATGTCTATAATAACTAGGCAGTATTTCTTATTCTCACATTTATTCAATTCTATGAAGTCCATACAGATAGTATGGAATGGATATGGTGGTGTAGGAAAATTCCCTCGCTTAGGCTTCAATGCCCCTTGTGCATGATGCTTGTTACAAACATGGCATACTGCACAAAATTTTTTTGTATAGTTTGTAAACACATAGGTTGTAAATACTCGATTCACTAACTGTACCATCCCCCCTGTTGAGACATAGCTTTGCCCATGGCTCAACAACGCTGCATATCTAAACAAATTAGATGGCAAAATCGGTTTCTTTTCCTTGGAGAGGTACAGTCCCTTTTCGAGGATTGCTCCTCATTTTATCCACTTTTGTTTCTCAAGATTTGTAGTAAGTGTCTGCATTGTTTTTAACATTTCTAAATCTAAAGTCTCTGAGGGTTGTAATTCCTCACTCAAAAGAAAAGTTTCTGTGGCTGAAGCTGCCTGCTTTGCAGCTGTATCAGCCCGTGCATTACCTTTTGAAATTCTATCCTGTTGTCTTGTATGAGCTACACATTTGCAAATAGCGACTTTCTTAGGTAACTGAATTGAATCTAACAAGTCTAAAATAAGTTGTGCATGATTAATCGGTTTACCAGTAGATGTTATCATTCCTCTATTTTTACACTGTTGCGCAAAAACATGTACAGTAGAAAAAGCATACTGACTGTCGGTATAAATGTTCACTTTCTTACCTTTTGCTAAGGTACATGCCCTTGTTAAGGCAATCAATTCTGCTGCTTGTGCAGATAAGTTGTGTGGTAAAGATTTTGCTTCTAAAGTTTCAGTATCAGAAACGACTGCATACCCCACTAGGTTCTGTCCCATAGGACCCCTCCTGCATGAGCCATCCACATAGCATGTCACCTCGGCATCATTCAAGGGAACATCCGTAAGGTCTTGTCTAGGTAATGTCTTTTGCTCAATCTCCTGCAGGCAGCAGTGTGGTTTGCCATCCAGAGGGGTTGGAAGCAAAGTTGACAGATTCAAAGTTGTGCATCGTTCAATTGTCGTATGAGGTTGGCTCAACAGAATGGTCATACAGGAAAGATGCCTAGCTGGAGAAAGATATGCTACTTTTTCTTGCAGTAAAATAATCGCAACTGCATGAGGCACTCTCAATGTGAGAGGGTGGAACAATACTACTGAGATTGAAGCCTGCACTGCCATTGCAGCTGCAACTACTGATTGTACACAGTGGGGCAAAGACCGCGCCACTGGATCTAACTGTGATGAATAATAAGCTATGGGGCGTTGTTTGTCCCCATGTTGCTGTGTCAATACTGATGTCATATAACCTTGCTTACAATCTACAGTTTGGATAAACTGCTTGTTACAGTTTGGTAATCCTAAAACTAAGGATGATGCCATCAATTGTTTCAGCTTACAGAAAGCTGCTTCTGCTTCAGGTGTCCATTGTAATAAATCCTGTGCAGCCATCGTTTTTTTAAATATTAAATCAGCCAGTGGGGCAGATTCCAAAGCATAGTTTGATATCCAACTCCGACAAAAATTAGTAGTTCCCAGGAAGGACATCATTTCCTTCTTGGTAGTTGGTCTAGGTGCTTGTAAAATAGCTGTTTTTCTGTCTTCATCTAATATTCTACCTTCTTTGGTTATTACATATCCTAAGTATTTAACTTGTTTTCTCCAAAGCAGTAACTTGTCTTTGTTTACTTTGTGACCTTGAGTAGCTAAAAATTGTAACAAAGCTATCGTGTCTTCTCTGCATTCTTGCTGGGTGGGGGCTGCTAGCAGAATGTCGTCTACATAAAGTAGAATCTGACTACCTTTCGGTGGGATAAATCCCGCCAGGTTGCTTGCCATTTCCTGTGCAAATATTGTTTGACTTTGACAATACCCCTGTGGTAATCTGGTATAAGTGTATCCCTTTCCCTGAAATGTAAATGCAAACCAATATTGGCTGTCAGGGTGTACCGGTATAGAAAAAAATGCATTACTTATGTCTACCACTGAAAAATATTTCTGTTCTGGCTTTAAATCATTCAGTAAGGTGTGTGGATCTGGCACCATTGGTGCTCTGGGTATAGATGCATTGTTTACTGCTTGTAAGTCTTGGACCATACGCCATTCCCCGTTTTCTTTCTTGACAGGAAATAAAGGTGTGTTACCTGGTAAATCAGGAGATTCTATTAAAATTCCTTCCTTAAGTAAGGCTGCTATGATAGGTTTGATTCCTACCTCTGCATCCTTTCTCAAGGGATACTGTCTTTTTTGGGGCCTAAAAGCTGACTTTGGCGTTATGGTAACTGGTCCCGCTGTTCGTATTAGTCCTACATCCGATTTCCCTGCTGACCAGAGAATGTCTGGTATGTCTCGCAAGGCTTTTTCCTCTTCTTCCAATAAGAGTAATACTCAGCTATCCTCACTAGCCTGTGAGTGTACAGCTGGGTGTGTTTGTGTGATCCAATTCAATTTCTGTTTCTATACTCCCTGTTCTGAGAGTTCTAATTCTGTCTGTTTTTCCCACCTCGTGACTTTTTCACCTAAGTCTGCCCATTTTAAGGTTTTATTCTTAGTCAAACTAACATGGGGCAGTTGATTAGATTTGTAGAGTGATAAAACTTCCTGGGGCAATGAACAGCTTGCTACATTGTTCCCTTCTGCATCCCAGTACAAGTTTCACAATACTAGCCTGTTTGCATGGTTTTGAAACAATTCTTGTTCATAATTTTTATCAGGACCTGGCCTATTACAGTGATATAGAGTACAATGCAACAAATGCTGTTTTTCAATGTCGAGAGAGGGGACCTTGCTGATAGCTACATTCATTAGTTCTTCGGTTACTGCCCCTGGACCAGTCATAACCAAGTCCTGGCTGTACCAATAATACATTTCACCCTCCGGTCGCACTACAAAAGTGTCCATTTGTCGCTGTGCTTCTATACCCTGCATGGTTGGAACTATGGCTATGCCAAATATCTGCATTAAATCTCTACCCAAAAGATTCACTGGGCATTTTGCAGAAACTACAATTTTACTTTTCTGAGTCATCCCTAAAACAGGGTCTATTATTGTAATGTCACGGGAGAGTGGCTCCCGATATAGCTATCCATTAGCTGCTTTTACTAGTATATAATCTGGTGATTCTGTTTCTTCCAGTAGTTTGGAAGGGTGTATCAGGGTGCGTGAAGCCCCTGAGTCACACAAAAATTTAACTTCCCTCCCCTCCACCAGAAGCGTCACTTCCGGTTTCGTGTCTGCTAAGTAAAGGTCTAAGCTCAAAAGAGCTAGGTCTAAAATTTAATTTTCTTCTACATCTGTGTATTCATATACATTCTCTTCCCCTTGTGTCACATCCTCTTCTCCTGCTATTACATTTACACTTACCTTTCCCTGCCCACTCTCATCTAATGATTCCTGACTAGCATATAGTCATCCCTCATCCTCCTTATTTTCTGTAGTTGCCTTCTTGTTTAGACTGCAATCCCTTGCTAAATGTCCTTTTTTCCCGCACTTAAAACACTCATCCTTTTTCTTTCTTTCCTCAAAATCTTCTGATCGTTTGTCAGATTGTTTATTTCCCTGGGTATTTTTCTTACCCTTTTTTCCAGTTTGTACTACAAATACTTCTGACCCATCTTTTGCTGAAAATACTTGGGTTTTCTTTTTCTTTTTACTATTAAAATGTCTTTCTGCATGTCTAGCATATTCAAGTAAGGCTTGTAACCTACTTGTTCGATGATCTATCATATGCTTCGTAATGAAGCTACTAATAGGTGCAATACAACCTTTTAAAAATGCATTTTTCTATTGTTGTTCATATGGGGAATCATTCATTTGATTTTCAGGAACTGTCATGCCACTATGATTGTTAAAGCATTCTAATAATCTACTGTTTCTTTTTCTTGCTGTGTGCATTGATTAATACAAGTCCAATCAGCCCTAGGCTTCTACTTTTCAGAGATTCGGTCTGTTAGACCCTTTACTCTGCCATCCAGTTCTGCATCAGTATGTGGGAGTGGTCTAAGTTGTGCGTCACGAGGATTCCAGCTGCCACAAATCATGTGCCAATCTGGACCTACAATTTGTCTAACTACTTTTTTTACTTCCTCTCCATTCAAATGGTAACTTAATCTCATACCCTGTAAGTCTTCTAAAAATTTTCTAAAATTGACCTTTGGGTGGGGAATACCTTCTGTGGCTTTCCGGATATCTTCCGGTGACCACGGTCTATAAACTAAAAGAGTCGGATCTTGTCCTGCCTGTCCTGCCTGAGGATTCGGTACTTCTATGAGCGGACATATCTCTTCTTCGCTCATAGCTTGTGATGCTCTATTTAATTCATTTAATTTGATTTCCCTTCTCAAGTTGCGTGTTCGAGACCTGGTCTCGATGGGATCCCTGACAAACGGTTGTGCTTTTGTAGGGACAGCTGGGTATAGTGGAGGTGGATCAGCTCATCCACTCGCTTCATATTCTGGTAACAGAAGTGGGGGGGAGGGGCCGTTGCTATTACTAAATTATTATCTTCCTCATCTAAAAACATTGTTTTTGAATTTTTAATTCTTTGCTCCCTACGATTTGCTTCCTCAAGCCACCTGTGCGCCTGAGGGACTCCTAATTGTCTCTGCTTTTTCAATTGACCTTTCGCTTCTATTTTTAACTGTTTTACAAGTTTTATAAGTGCAAGTTTATCTAAATTACCCTCGAATTTATACTTATCGACCCATTTGGTATAATATTTAATATTATCGGCATGCTGTAATTCCATATACTTCGTGTCTTCAGTTAGGGGCATGTCCCAGGAACTTTTTGTGCACTGATTTCCCATTGGTGTCTTAGCTAAGCTGTAAATTGTTACGTAACCCTTTCTATCACGTGGTACCACAAGTCTACACCTTTTTCACAGTTTATCTAGAATAACTGTCTACCTATTCTGTTTCCCTGATCTATGACAAAAAACAGTAACCCCTTCTTCTGTCCCCAATTTGCATAAGCAAATTTACCTGACAAAAAAAAACAGTTCTGTAACTAGTCCCTGATCTTGAAACAGAAATACGGTAATTCCTCCTTACCTGGCCATCCGTGAGTTGATCCACCGGATCATTGACTCGTCCTCCAATCCCAGATCAGAAACAGTGGCTGGCCTCTTTCGAACGACAATTCAGTCGGAGGTCTTTCAAAACAAAAGAGCCAATTTGGCCTCTTCTCCGTACAGATGCGTGCCACCAGGCCCAATTCTGACCTAGGTCCAGAGTGAGAGATATGTTTCCAGTCCAAAGGACCAATCTGTCAAAGGAAAAATATACTTTAAAAATGATCAAAACACGGTAGGTTCAGGTTAAGGCACTTTAATCTTGCAGCAAGGAGACAAAAACGTGCTAATACAGAGTTTGTCTAACCAGAAACAGGAAATGCATTCATTTTTATAGGTTATCAAATTAATCCTGTCCTACCATGCTGACGTAACGAATTACCACCTTTTTGGTCATCATCTGCTGACCATCTTTCCCATGAATTTCTGCTGATTTAAACAATTTTTATGTGAAACTTCCTGAAGAAAACAACATGGTCTTGGTTACTTTCAGTTAGATACTTGTTATGTTACATTCAAGATACTATAGCTAAATCGAACACAATGCTAGCAGTTCATTTCTCTAATAAACCTTTGTCTACCTTATCTCTAAACTACTGCAGCTGCAGAGGTTCCCATCCTCTGAACAAGGCTGTTTGTCTAGAATCATTACATTTATTAAATGGTATATTGTCTATTCATATGCTTCTGACCTAGCAGATTAACACCTGCTTCTCAAGTACATTTCCACAAGGCATAAACAAGAATATTGCTGTGCTAGCAGTTACTAGGTCAGAGGGCAACTTGCAAGTTTCAGTAAGCATGCTGCAGTTTCAGTAAAGCATATTTTCAGTCTCATATGAAACTCAATTTATATAAATCACAGTGCATGAGAAATAGAATGAAAAGCGTATTAAAAACACTTCATTATTAATTTGGCATTAAGCATACACATATTAATACATATTTTTCTAACACTTATACAGTAAGCAGATGACTCCACCCTCATTTGCTCAGCTCCAACTATACCTGAACTTCACAAGATCACACAAGAAGCCTTTTTGTCTATAGAAAGCTGGCTATCTAATGCCCAGTTATTACTCAACCCGAGCAAGACTAAACTCCTCATCTTCCAACCCACTAAATCGAACCCAATTTTCTTTCACTATAGTATTCTAGCCAAAGACAATATTGTCATCTCTCCAACAGAACACACCAAACTACTTGGTGTTGAGATTGATAACAATCTTAGATTTGACACTCACATTTCTCTTACCATAAAAAAGGTTCACAAAAAGCTAGGTGCATTATACAGAAACAAACAATTCCTCAAGACAGACAGAATTTCTGCTGCCAATTCCCACCTAATCTCCACTTTACTCTACGCCTCTCCTATACTTACCTACCTTAGACAAACAGACCTAAACAAGCTTGAGGCTTGCTACAATAAAATCGCTAAGGTTGCCACTGGTACATCTTATTGCAGCCACCACTGTATCTCATTTAGAGAACTTGACTGGCTTAAACTCCCCCAACTTCTTCACCTGAATCAACTCTCTCTTGTCCACAAGTTAGTAAAATATCCTCTTAAAGTCCCATCCCTTCAAAACCTTCTCCAGCCCTACTGCTTCACTAGACCACTATTCTTCAGCAGCAAAAATCTGCTTCTAGTGATCAAACCCAAGAACTCAGTGGGAAAAGCACTATTTTCCTGCACCATATCCATATTATCTCCCCACTCTATAACCACACTACCTTCTTGCAATCACTTCAAGACTGCACTAAAACTCACTTAAAAAGTCTCTGGTTATGCCCATGCACCAATCCTGACTAGTAACCCTCCTTTTTACCTTCCCGTCCTCTCCCCTCCCCTAGCCACACTACCTCACACTATATGAGCATTGCATTCCTTCCTCTTCAGGCTCTGGCTCACCCTTTACCCTCCCCTTCCCTCCTCAGTCAATCTCTCAGACCTGTTATAACATGCTTGACTACTTCACTTCATCTCAACTCCAAATACAAATACAAATGACTTACGCCAAGCTTCCTCTCACTACCAGTGAGTTTAGTGCAATATTTGTATACAAGATTTAGGTTTATGAGTTTAAAACAGTATCTGTTTGAGCTTACTACTATCTGTATATACATCCTACATTTATTCCTAGCCTCTAGCTAGATATTGGTATATCTGTTTGTTACTATGTTTCATATTGTATGTATATCGAATGTTTGCTGCAGTATGTATTATTTGCTATTGTATGTATATTCAGTTGTTCATGTACTCTGCTGTACATTTATTGTTCTGTGGAGCTTTTCTCCCCAGGCCTCCGCTGAAAAAGGACCTGTGTCCAGTTGTGACCAGCCCGAGAAGGTGACATTGTTAAGTTAAAGTTGCTAAAGATGCAGAGGTTTGGCAACCACATTATTGATGTCTTGCCCTGAAATAGCTACAAGATGGGCTGTGCAGGAAGCCAGTTATAAAATTCACAGGAGCATCTCTACAAATAAGTCCACAGGCTACAGATCATTAGTACGGCTCATTTTCAAATTATTTAAGAGCAGGTTGGTTGTATCAGACAGTTTGGGTGGATTTCATTTCTTCAAATTTCACACTGAATAAAGACACAAATGTTGAATTCTCAGTGCTGTGGTACTTGTAAAATTCGGTGACTTTAAGACATTCTGTGAAAATCTGGACATGTGAGAGATTCTATATGCAAATAGTTCAACAATGCATGAAAAATAACAATGACAATTATATTCTATAGTCCTTCTTATGAGAGATAAGCCATCTCACCCCCACATAGAAGATGCAACACACATCCTCCCATAACCATAACCCAAACAGCAACCCTAAACTAACCTTATAATAATCTCAGTATTAACCCTACATCTCATCATAACAGTGGCCAAGTCCATGTCAGCTGACTCCTCTCAACATGGAGAAGCAGTGACTGTACTCCAACATCTTCCTGGATTGTTGATCCCCGTTCTTTCACTGTGAGTAAACTGAACTACCCTGTGGAGGAACCATACTTCTATTATTAGTATCCATTATTCCATCTTTTTATTCACTTCCCAAAGTTTGTGACCATATGCAAGGACAGAGATGGAGACTGACTCAGGGATAGAGTGAGGATTAACATTTTATTTCAGGTTGCTTTTATGATGAGAGCTTTCCCAGTAGTCATGTTTGTACCACTGAAATCCCTCTTTTTCCTTATGCAGAATGGATACGCAGGTTTGTAGCTACAAATTAATTTCTATGGCTGACCTTAAGTAACAAGGCCATTCATTAATTCCAGCTTACTAGCAATTCAGCCAAGAGTTCTCACTTTACACCTTTTGGCTAGCTAAGACCAACTGAATTTCAAAGTGGAATAGTGCTGACTTGTTTGTCTGGTTGAATAGATGAGATGTTTGGCACTAGCACCAGTAAAGATTGTAACAGAAAGAAGAGGACCTGGATAAAAAAAAATGAAGTGATAAGTTGTCCTAAGATTTTTAGAAGGGTTGGCAGGGCAGAAGTTAATACAAATATTTGCATTTGAATATGAGATTTTAGAAATAATTGTATTACAGCACATATAATGGAACCATAAAGTGGCATACCTTTTCTAAGCACATAAATACCCACATTCTGCTATGTCATATTTTGAAAACTTCATTCTTTTCAAAATTGGAAGCAGTTGAATATGGGTATTTAGGTAAGTACACACATTAGAATCTGACTAAAAATGTATAAAGCATGAATATGCAGCAGTACCAGGTTAAGCAGGGTAGACCAGAATTACCTAAACACATCACAGTCTCCAATAACTCTATGTGGTATTTCAAGTTGTTCCCAGGAAAGCTAAGAAACCCAAATCTCTCCAATATGCCCTAGAGGTGTCCTGGGCCCTCTTCCCAGGGGGCTACACTTATGTTTCCTGCGGGAGGTGCCTAGAGGACTTCCTTTCAGTGGCCAAATCTATGTCAGCTAACTCCTCTCAACATAGAGAAGCAGTGACTGCACTCCAACATCTTCCTGGAATGCTGATATCCTCCCTCTTTCACTGTGAGTAAACTGAACTGCCCTGTGGAGGAACCATGCTTCTATTATTAGTATCCATGATTCCATTATTTTATTCACTTCTCAAAGTTTTGGGCTATATGCAAGGACAGAGACTGATTCATAAACCAAGAACTTCATCCTGTGCTTCGCTTCTCACTTCACCTCTTCAGTCCAGTACAAGGCCTGCAGTACCACCACTTTCACACCAGTCCACCAATCAAACTCCTGATCCCCTGTACTCTACCTCATGAATAAGACCCCAAGATACAAGTCCACCTGGAGAGGGCATGCTACACTCTTCCAGGCGAGAGCCAAGACCACTGATTTAGAGGTGCTGATAATTTTTATCTCAGCTCCTTCACACTCAACAATGAATTGTTTCAATTCACCTTGGAGATCACAGTCACTTCATGCTAAAAGGACAACATTATCTCCAGTTAACAAATATGTGACCCTTACAACCTCAAAATGAATACTAAACAAAAAAAACTGCCACAGATCACAAAGAGAACACTTTAATAATACAATAAAAACTCTGGCACCTCGGCTCAAAAGCCTTTAAAGGAGTAAACACTGAGTAAAACACGGCAAATATAGATACACAATTCAATAAAATAATTAACATAATGCATCAGTTAATCAATTAATCACATACTTCCAGTCAAGGTCCCTGTCTAACCTCATAGGGTTCAAAGTATTATATTTCAGGATGTAAATATTTCTTTACACAATTTATGTTTCAAATTAGTCTTCTCCCCATCTTGCACACTAACTAGTTCCAAAATTGACCCTCTTAATAATGAAGCATCCCCTGCATGAAAATCTCTGAAATGTTTAGCCAATGGGTTTTCTAAACACATATTTCTAACATCGCTAATATGTTCCTGAAAATGAATATTCCTGAAAACGAACCCTAAAAGCATGCTGACGTTCCCCAATATAAAACAACTTACAGGGACATTTCAAAACATAATTTTTTTCCCTCTGTATTACAATCAAATGCATGCACTGGTTTAAAATTAATATTATTAATTTTAGAAAAATAGTTAACCACAAGACGGCAAATGGAACATTTTCCACAGTTATAAGTGCCAACATTAATCTTTACACAAGATTCTATATTAGGTAAAGGAAAAACAAATCTATTATGTACTACACAATTGGCTACTTCCACCTTTCTTGTAAGAAATAAGTGGAAATTTATTAATTCTATTACCTAATTGTCTGAGAGCAATATAGGCCAATAATGTCATAAAACTTCCGCTATTTGCAAATTCAATACGTTATATATAGTAACAAAATAAATATTTCTCACTGCCCCCTCCTCATTTTTATTAATATCATTATTGCCATAATACATAGTCATAATTTTCTTATTGCTTAAATTATTCTTAGCAGCCTAATTTGATATATCATCCCTAACTTCATTAACTTCTTGTTGTCTTTCAACCCATACTTTACGTAAAGCCTTCTCTACTTGATCTATATTATACCCTCTCCTAATAAACATTTTATAAGTATCATTAGCTTCCTTTAAAAAATCAACATTCTGACTGCACAATCTACTTAATCTAACAAAACTCACTATATGGTCATGCCTCCATTAAATGTACAGGGTAGCAGCTTGAGCCATGTAAAATATATTGCTCCCTATAGACTTCCTATGAATAGAGGCAACAATTTTTTAATACTAACCTTACCAATAAATTAAATCTAAAAAATGAACTTAAATTCCTACTTGTTGTCCTTGAAAACACAGTAAAAACCTATTATTTTGTAAATCTTCCACAAATTTATCAACCAAGTTTATACCCCCCTCTATATAAAAAATTAAATCATCAATAAAACGAAAATACTTCACACCATATTTATTAAAAAACTCATGCCAACACAAATATTCCAGCTCAAATTTAGCCATCACTATATTCGCATACATGGGAGCAAAAGATGCCCCCATTGCTGTCCCCTGTTTCTGATGATAAATCTCACCATTAAAAGTAAAAAAAAATATTTTTTAAACAAAATGTAATTAAATCTATAAGAAAATTAGACTTGAGTGAATCACTCAAAAAATAATTCAAAGACTTTACACCATATCTATGTTGTATATTAGTGTACAAGCTGACCACATCAAGGGTCAACCAGTACATATCACACTCACATGATATAAAGGAGACCTTATCCCAAAAAATCTTGAAATTCCTTTATATAAGAAGGACAATTCTGAACTACAGGGAACAAATGACTATGCAAAACAATACCTACATTATGCAAAAAGTACCTATGTGCAGCTACAATAGGATGACCTTTCAACTTTTCCAAACATTTATGTACTTTAGGAAGACAGTAAAAGGTGACAACATTGCAATTATCCACATAAAATTTCCTTTCCACATCATTTTTAGAAAGATATCCTAACCTACAACCTTTCTGTAACAATAATTGATATTCACAGATGACAATATTATGACTATCCATACTACTTTATTCATAAATACTTGCATCATCAAGATGTTCATAACACATTTTTTCATATTGTGTACAACTCATCACCACAATTTGCCACCTTTATCTGCAGGTTTAATTATCAAATTCTTGTTTCTACTCAAATCCATCAAAGCTTGCCTTTCTTTCTGAGTCATATTATAACTGCTAGTACTTCAAATTATAACATAAATGTTGCACATCAAAATTAAAAGCAGCTGAATATTTTCAAATATTACAATTAGTAAAGGGTTGTATAAATGTACTTTTACTGACAATGCTATCAGTATTTAATAAGCAATATGCTTTGTTGCACACATCATTTTCAGAGACACAAATAAAAACTTTCTTCAGAAGAAGAAACATCAAATTCATTCTCTATCATGAAATCCTTAAAATTACTTTCATTACAGTCATCAAAAAAAACAAGAAAGGGGAAGTTTCCATACTAATTGAAATATTTCACATCTCAGTACATAAAGTCTAGGAAGCACAGTGGAGACATATTTTAGTCCCAAATTCAAGACAGAAACAGCTTCATTAGTTAAACTCATTTCTGAAATGTTAACAAGTACATTATCACTAGATTTAATTAAATTATTGCCATCTACCTTTCTTGGCATTAGATTTAAAATGTCCATGTGTTGTGTCCCATTGCTGTCATTGTCCATTTCTCATTCTTTTTCGATTGGCATGTTCTGGCAACTGTTCCCCTTGTCCATTACTCCGAAACTGTCTATTAAAGTTGGCAGAATCTTGCACCTCTGGTAAAGGTGGATAAGCTCCATCTTCACTCTCCCATTCGGTAACGTAACCACTGCCTTCAGATGATGTAAAAGTAGCTGTAGTAGTCATCCTGCTACCTCTACACTTGCAAGAATTACTCTTATTCCCACGATTTTTAAATCTCCACAGGAAAACCCTATCATTCTTATAATCCTTTAAGTCATGTTTAAGTTTATGTCTTTCTGTCTATTAAATTATTCTCATATTGTTTCAATTTATCTTTTATATCCACAAAAAAACTGTCTAAACATGACAAACCATACTGGGCTGTTAAAGTGGAGCAAAGTATGCGAGCTTCCTCCTTAATCTGACATTGTTTAATAATGTCACACTCAATCAAAACTCTAACCCACTTCTGAGAACATTTTTGTACAGCTGCAGCCCATCTCCGTTTAAATTCTTTATCCTCAGCACATTGAGGGTCAAATGGAGTACTGGGGCTCTTAAGCCCTTACAAGTCCCTCAATGAAATGTCTAACTCCATGTATCTACATAAGATGAGGATATTAAAATAAATATTAGACTCTTTAAACAGCAAATTCTACAAATTACTGTACATGTTTTGAAGGTCTAACAGTAGGGTTGCAGTTTGGCTATCATCAACAAAGGGGAACAGATTATCAGTTCTACGATCCCTTCCTCCAAAGCTCTCTCACAGGAGGGGTTTTGTTGTTCACTGTTTCTGCCACTTCTGTCTTTCAAATGGAAGACATACTGTTCCATTGTATGCTGGGAACCTTCAGTAACATCATCCAGAAAAATCCAAGGAACATTGGACGAAGGGTCTGTGGCCATAAATAAATACTAAACCACAAAAAGAAAAAGAAAAAACACTGCCACAGATCACAAAGAGAACACTTTAATAATACAATAAAAATGTTGGCACCTTGGCTCAAAAGCCTTCAAAGGATCAAACACTCAGTAAAACACAGCAAATATATATACACAAAACAATTAACATAACAATACATCAATTAATTAATTAATCACATACTTCCAGTCAAGGTCCCTGTTTACCCCCATAGGGTTCAAAGTGTTATATTTAAGGATGTAAATACTTTCTTTATACAACAATTTATGTTTCAAACTGAATTAGAATTCAAAAATTTTCAGCTGCTTTAGGTTTGATGTACATTTATGTTATAATTTTAATAGAAGTACTAGCAGTTATAATATGACTCAGAAAGAAAGGCAAGCTTTGATGGATTTGAGTAGAAACAAGAATTTGGTAATTAAACCTGCAGATAAAGGTGGCAAAATTGTGGTGATGAGTTGTACACAATATGAAAAAATGTGTTATAAAGATCTTGACAATGCAAGTATTTATGAAAAAAAATAGTATAGATATTCATAATATTGCCATCTGTGAATATCAGTTATTGTTACAGAAAGGTTGTAGGTTAGGACATCTTATTAAAAATTATGTTGAAAGGAAGTTTAATGTGGATAATTGTAATTTGGCCACCTTTTACTGTCTGCCTAAAGTACATAAATGTTTGGAAAAGTTGAAAGGTCATCCTATTGTAGCTGCATAATGTAGGTATTTTTTGCATAGTCATTTGTTCCTTGTGGTACATAATTTTCCTTCTTATATAAAGGATTCTCAAGATTTTTTGGGTAAGGTCTCCATTATATCATGGGAGCGTGATATGTACTGGTTAACCCTTGACGTGGTCAGCTTGTACACTAACATACAACATAGACATGATGAGAGTCTTTGAATTATTTTTTGGGTGATTCACCCAAGTCTAATTTTCTTATAGATTTAATTACATTTTGTTTAAAAAATATGTTTTTTACTTTGAATGGTGAGATTTATCATCAGAAACAGGGGTGGGCAATGGGAGCATCTTTTGCCCCCATGTTTGCGAATATAGTGATGGCTAAATTTGAGCTGGAATATTAGTATAGGGATGAGATTTTAATAAATATGTTGTGAAGTATTTTCATTTTATTGATGATTTAATTTTTTATGTGGGGGGGTATAAACTTGGTTGATGAATTTGTGGAATATTTATAAAATAATAGATTTATACTGTGTTTTGAAAGACAACAAGTAGGAATTGAAGTTATTTTTAGATTATCCCTGGGATTCAGCAAGCAGGCATGCAGGAATAAATTATTCCTGCACGGCATGGACTGCTCCTGTTCAGCATGGCAGCCCGTCATGCATATGTATGAAGGTGCCCTGCCATGCTTTAAAACAGACATGGTTCCATGTACGAATGCAGGGTGTGTGTGAGAGCATAGATCTCACAATATACATGCTTCCTGCACTCCAGAATTGTCTTTCGGTAATTTAAAATGAGCAAGAATGCTCAAAACACCCCCAGCCCATCAGGATAAAAATCTGGTCAAAGCCATAAGGGACAATTGTCCCTACCAAGACAAATGTTGTCAGAATAACAAATGTAGCATAAGCACATAGCACTCACCTCCCAAACCATCAGAGTAAGGAATGTGAACAAAGCCTAATGGGACAGTCATCCCACAAAGCAGAACGTTGATAGAATAACAGGTTCAGCATTAGCAGGGATATCCTGAAGGGTACAAATAAAATAACACAACAAATAATTATTTTTTTTATAAATGCAATAAAGTTTAAGCATAGCTGCGCATGTATGCCAGTTGCTTAGCTATGCTTAGTTCAGCATAAACAGCACAAGAAGTAAAATAGCAAGAGACATCCAGCATAGGTAGTATTTCAATAGTGTAGTGGTTAGACTGTATGCTTTGCAAGCAACCATTCTCGGTTTGATCCCCACTATAACCGTTTTACATGTGAAAGCAGTACATAAACATTTATTTTTATAATTAGCTACTAAATATTATATATTTGTTAACCAGAGTACTGAATTAGGTCCAGATGTGAGGTGTCAGTTTAATAAAGTTGTGAAACCCCCATATAAACACAAGTACCCCATACAGTATAGTCACACATGAATAAATGTAATGAAAGCACATTGGGGGATGTCAGGGACAGGAAATAAATTTATAATATGTAATGAATGATGAATCAATGCCATACAGCAGATAGTCTATAAAATGAAAAATAAGCAATGCTAAGCATTATTAGGCAGCATGGCAGGTGTTGGTGAGGGCATGCGCTTCCGTGCACAGTGCTGGGGTATACAAGAGTCCAAGGTCATGGTAGGACACCTGGTATAAAAATGTGATGACAGATTGCTACAAGGCCAGTGCCAGAGCTCCCAATATAAAGCAGAAGCCTGGGACTGTCTCGCCCATGATCTCACCAGTGCAACTGGTATCCCTTAGAATGGTGACCAGGTCAGGCACCACTATGCCGACCTGAAGTGGAGAAAGAGGGAGGTCTTGGATGAATGGGTCCAAGAAGCAAGGCAGAGGAGTGATGTCCCAGCAGTGTGTAAGTAATCATACCATTACTGTTTACTAAAGTCCAGCATGTGTATGTGATGGATAGGTATACCTAAATATGTCTCTATTTCCATTACAGCTGCAGCTGAGCAGGCTGTGAATCAGGAAGTCCATGCAAGTGGGCTGCAAAGGCTGCATTGCAAGGCTGGTGAGTAACAGTCCTGCTTGTAGTAGTTATACCAAATAAATATAAAGTAGTAGAAAGTCATCTAGCAGTATAAAAAACTGCTGTATGGGTTCTACTGAATAAACCAGACAATATGACAGTAATAGACCCATATAGGTCATATTTAAATACAACTGTAACTGCCTGCAATAAAGCTCTAAATCCTGGACTGATTGTGTTTACTCTGGTATTGTATGGCATTTATTGTTGCATTCTCTGAAGAGTAATGTTGTATTAACCACTGTTACCCACACTGTGCTACATAAAAAATGCATAGGAATGTATAAGACTGTTGTAATTACAAGGTCAGATTGTACAACCAAGGGAGACTTAAACAGAAAACACTGAAGGAATAGACATCAATATCCAAATAGCATACTATACTGAAACTTAAATTGCTGTATTTTTAGCAGACACCACCATGGTTTGAATGCTGGGAGTGGTAGTAAGCTGTATGCATATTCATACCTCTCAACTGTACACATTTTTTCAGAATGTCCAGAAAATTGGCTCATATTTTCTGGCTGTTCCTCTGTCCCCCTGGCAAATCAGTGGGATGATCTCAGAATTGTAGGCACTAAATAATGACATACATTTGATTTTCAGACCTCAGAACCTTCAGAAAATGTATATTAAAACAAACCCTGTCACTCTAGCAACTCTCCAAGTTTATGAGAGCAATCTTCAAAATATGTCACTGTTTGTACCCCAATGTTGTCAAGCTTTGTTCAGTGTGTACATTAAGAGATTGAGAGGTATGTGAATAATATTAACTCAGAATCTGGGAATATGTGTAGAAACAGTCAGGTAGTGTTAACAAACATTGCCTCTACAGATCTACAAGGTAAGAGATGTAGAATTTAGCTATAAAACAGTTGAAGTATACACTGTGTACAAACATACCACTGCCCAAACCAATGCCATAGGGTATTGTAATAATACCTGTACAGTAATGAATAGAGCAATGATCATTAAAGTTGTGAGTACTGCAAGGATATTTAAGTTAATTGACATCTCTCCCCCCCCACCATATCTGCAGCAATAATCTAAATACACAAATCAATGGGTATGTTTACACCAAGCCTACTGTTGGGACGTATGTCCTATTGTTCAATAAATATTGAAATGTGTTTATATTCATGTTCCATGTTGAAATACTATAATTGGTGGCCTGTTGCTATCAATGTAACCTGCATGCCATTGTAATGGCCACTGTGGTTCCATATATGCATATGTTCTGTTTGCTATGCAACTGTTCCAGATTTGGTATTTTTGGTTAATGGAAATATCTATGCATGCTGTTATAACAAATCCTGGATTGTGTTGACTATTACTAACCCACATATGTTTTAAAACTGCAATGCTATAGCACTTTTGGGAAGACTGGTCCCAGTGGCCCCACCTCTCCTAACTCATCTGGCCATGGCACCAGGATCCAGCATGTCTGGGACCCTTCCTGGCACCTCCTTGTCTGCTGGTCCTGCACCACCTTTGGGTGGAACCACCTTAGAGGATGGGGCTTGTCACCCCCCCCCCAGGAGTGGACGCGGAAAGGATCCTGTCACCCAATGTCACGTCCTGGCATTGGTGTGTAGCGAGCTCCGAAGGGAGTTTGGAGATCTGCTATGACAGCTTGAGGGCTGCATGGTGCATTTAGGCAGTCAGCCTGCCCCTCATGCTCAGCCCCCAGCACAGTCACCTTCGGGGCCGTGAAGGTGCAGTGGTGACTGCCCATGGGTGCGGACCTCAGTCCCACTGTTTCCATTTGGGGGCTCATGGGCTTCCGATTTTCAAATACCCCTCCCCATCCAAGGTGTTTACCCAGCACATGTGTCATATACTGCCCCTGTATGCTGTCTTGACTGTCTTCCTACCCAACCTACCTCCCCAAATATACCTACTATCCTTCCCCAACATCCCACTCTCACCATAAAAAAAGTGCAATCTGTTCCCCCCAAAAAATGTTGCCCCATACATAACTGTCCATTTTGCACGTGTCCACTGGACACATGTAATCTGGTCTAATTGGCTTCACAACACATTATTGTTGTCCTCACCCCTCAGGGGTATGAGTGTCCAAATCTACCTCCAAATTCAGTATATATGCACAGCTGTTTCTGTAGAAGAAATGGACAGATATGGACCTTCCCTACACCTGTCCTGCACATCCCTAGCAACTTTCCCTATTGTCTTTCCCTCTGCATGCCCCCTTTTTTACCACTTTCCTATCACCCCTTTTTTATTTTCTTTTAAAGAAATTAGCGCTAGAGTAAGCGGGAGTAAGCACTTTTCAGCAGTAGTAAGTGGGATTAAGCCTGTTTGCATGGTACTAAGCAATGCCTACACATATTAAGCACTTTCAGGCTGTCTGTAAGCTTATTTAACTGGAAATTAGCATTGCTTACCACTGTGCAAACCTGGAAAACCAGCTTACTACTGCTTAAAAGTGCCTTAGTCACTCTGTATCCAACAGCCCTTGTTCTGTCCAGCAACAAAATAATCAGCCGTTGCAATTCTTGAACCCAGGACCCTGCCCACCATAGTGATTTACCACTAAGCCATTTAAGCTGCACATAAGTGTGATGTTTTCTCAAACATATCATGCAGCACAATCATTCAACAGTAGGTAAAATGTATGTATATATGTAGATGTATGTATGTAATTATGTAATTATGTGTATATATATATATATATATATATATATATATATATATATATATATATATATATATATGGATTCACTTTAGAAGCTTGAAATACTGAAATATCGAAATTCAGTATTTCAAGCCCATAAAGTAGAATCCTGAAAGCAATGAAACCTCAGAAGCGCAAAATTCAAAACCTCGCACACCAGAAATTTTGATTTAGTGCTTCCGGTGTTTCACTGTGGTTGTGGATTCTGGTAAGTGTTTATTTGTTAAGGGTTTTGGGGAGGAGCTGTGGTGTGTGTTAGTGTGTTTTGTTGCTGTGATGTGTGTGTGCGAGGAGAATGTAGCTTGTATGGTGGTGTTTTGTGTGTGTTTGTATGTAGTGTGACCTCGGAGTTAGCATATTTAAGTAGAGAGAGCTTGTGTTTGTGTGTGTGTGTGTGTGTGTGTGTGTGTGTGTGTGTGTGTGTGTGTGGGGAAGGTGTGTGTGTGTCTGTGTGTGTGTGTGTGTGTGTGTGTGTGTGTGTGTGTGTGTGTGTGTGTGTGTGTGTGTGTGTGTGTGTGTGTGTGGGTAGAAGCTAATTCAAAATCTCCGATGTGCGAGCTTTTGAATTTCGCTCTTCTGAGTTTTCTTTGTTTTAAGGTTTCAACTTTATAGCCTCGAAATACTGAATTTCGATATTTCAGTATTTCGAGGATATAAAGTGAATCCATGTATATATATATATATATATATATATATATATATATATATATATATATATATATATATATATATTGCATTCGCACATTGGATCCACACTCTGAACCTCTCACTGAAAAACATTTGACCAAAGACACTGTTAATGGGGGTGAAGGGGCCCAAAATAGGGATCTCTTGTAATTATTACTATTAGCCCTTCCTCCACAGCTGAACTGATCTGCTTTGCAACACTATAACCAGCCCTTGCATGACTTGAACCCAGGACCCTGCACAACATAACCACAACAAGTTACCAGTAACCCCTCTCACGTGTAAGATGTCAGAATGATTTCTCTAATATATCATGCAGAACAGTCAGTCTACCATAGGGAATGTACAATGTGGTAAACATTCCAATGATACATATACACACACACATATATACATAAACAAATATATATATATATATATATATATATACAAAGAGTATATATAGAGGGTCCACAGCATATCAAACAGCCATTATTCCTACAGTTGCCACCTTTTCAAATGGTCAGTGTCTGATTCCTTCCTACAAATGAGAATTATTGCATGAAACATATACCCACACACAATGCAAAGGACAGGACACCACACACAAGTTTGCATACATAGAAATGCTTATTTGTGTACTATTTCAGATGTTTATGCCATTTCTTATACCAGTTAGGTGTTTGAAATACATAATAACTGATTAATGCAACTCTCAAACAAAACATATGATACAGAAATCTGCAAAACAGCTATTTATTTATTTATTTGTTTATTATTTATTTTATGTTTGTTGACTGGGTTAGTCCAACTGGGCTAGTAGCTCATTTTCAGTGGAGACCCAGGGAGTAAAACTCCTCAGTGAGTTACAATTTAAACAGCACATGCAGAAACAAAAATACATTCAAGACTACATAACATATATTAGTATATGGTTTACAGTGGTAGTAAAGTGATAATGAGGACAGTAATCCTTCTCTGTATGACTGATATTTTTAAAAAGAACAAAATAGATGTCTAAGATGGATTAAAATAACAGTAGGTAATAGGCTGCAACAATCTGATGTACAATGAAAGGTTATATACTGTTTGTTCAAAGTTTATGCTGGCAAAAAAGAAGAGATGAGAGAGTATCTGGAGATTAATATTAGAGCAAGAATCAACTAAACAGAGCTTGTTTTGTATGGTATGAAACCAATAGATGAGAAAGAGAAGTTGGAGAAGATAGATGTGGAGGGGAGATGAGAGATGGGAAGTAAAGTCTGGAGAAGGTAGGATAGAAGGTATGATTAGAGGAAAAGTGCAGGCAAAAAATGCGGTAGGGTCAAAAGGGATGAGAGGGGTAAAGTAGTGGGAAGGTGTATCAATGAGGGACTGAAGAGAGAAGGAATTATTGGATGCAAGGGAAAAAGTGGTTCAGGGCAGTTAATTGCAATGGCAAGACCAGTTTTTCTTTAGGTAATCTCATGTGGCTGTTTTAAATTGTTTAGGGTGTTTAAGGGACCTGATTTCTAAGGGAAGTTGGTTCCAGGATGTGGCAGGTTTATAATACTTTTATTATACTTTGCTGTCTATGCTAAAGCCTTCAAGTAGTGCAAGAGTAAAAAAAAAACACTTGCCTTGAAGATAAGAATCAATCAACACTTAACTACAGATGTAGTTCAGCAGCCCCAAATTACACTCTGTACTCAACCCCTAGGGGGAAAAGTATTAGGTGTCACAATGCAAATGTATCTGTTACATAACAATGCTTATCTTAAAACATCACTATCACACTGACAAACAGAACTGTGTGTAAGACAGTAAGCTCTAGCCCACCACTATTCCCATGGTAAAATATATGAAAATGTACAGCCATATACCTTAATGTTTCTTATTACTGATATCCCTCACATGTTATAACAGCCTAGGTTAATAACATTTAATACCCCTCCCCCATAAAATGTCTTACAAGGGCATATAACAGTGTTCTCCATACACTGACTTCCAGACTGTACAGGGTCACACATGTTTTGTCCAACTGTAGCCCTCATATATATGGACCCTACTCCACAATTTGTGTAGGAATCCACAACACCACTGGAAGGATAGCAGGAATGTCAACATTAAATAATGATAGGCCATCACCTATCAACTTCTTACTGCATGACATCTGGACAAAGCCTGGTATATAGGTGGAGGACAGAGGTTGAAACACAGGGCCATATTAGAAATATTGCTGTTATACAATGGGAAAGTTGCTGGTGTTACAGGATTGGTTGCAACATACCCTTACTCAGGAATATGAAGTCAGAAACACAAATGGATGTTGCCATGTACTGAGAGCAATCAACGGAGAGAATGGCACTGATATGTCAGGGACAAGACCTGTGTGGGGAACAGGCAAAACATAACAGCCAATCTTCTGGCCATCATGTGGATAGGCCCACAGTTGAGAGCTATGCAGACAGACTGCATGCCATGCAAAACTAAAATGTGCACACAAACCCTGTAAAACTAGCAGTATTCAATGCATATAACAGCAATGCTCACACACTGTCCCTATGTCTGGAACCTTATACAAACAAGTAGTTGGCCTGTGTCCACAAGTCCTGTTGTAAGAGGTATTGCTCCCTGCTGCTGAAATGCAACTGCCCACACACAGGAAGGATGACTTCCATACAGGAAAGGTAAAGGGACAACCCCCACATGATGTAGTCATTTATAGTAGTGTATTGCTATGACATCGGCTATTGGAAGAATTACACATCTAGCTGCATGCAATTAGCTAGTGGGGAACACCAGTTGGTGCAGAGGCCATCACCTGATCATCAGCACCACCTACAAAAGCCATGCTGCAACCTATTCAAACCAGCTCGATCCCTGCAGTGGAGAGAGAGTGAGAATAAAAAAAGCAAAAACAAAAATAATACTAAAAACAAAAATAATACTAAAAAAACCCAAACCAAACAAGGAAGACATACAAGTGGTACACTGAAGAGAGCACAATAACAAAACAGGTATGTGAAACATGTCAGCATGTAACTGAATGTAGTACTTGGCCTTTAATAATGGGATAGATGAAGTTGAAAGATTTATATGTGCCATCAAGACTTGCTGTAATGATGTCCTGCTGAACAACTGCTATGGACATAGCATCTGGCCCTATGGGCAGTGGGCCATACCTGGCAACTGTGCAGATCTGCACAGAATGTCAAGATTTAAGCCATCATAGTGTTTGTTCTGTTCCTCAAAACATCTATATTATTCTGGCAAATACCTGAAGGCAGAAGTAATGAAGTCATGACAGACACATGAGTTTCAGACCCCACCATCTTCAGAACAGTCATGGTAATGTGAAATGTATTATGCACAAACTTCATAGGTTTGTAATAGGCATATCTATGATCTGTCCCTATATATCCCCCCTAATGTTAGGCTTTGTCCACATGGGATGCTCTGTTTTGTAGCAAGGCAGAACAGTTCAGCTGTGGAGGAAAGAGGTTCGGAGTGTGGATCCGATATATATAGATATATATATATATATATATATATATGTGTGTGTGTGTGTGTGTGTGTGTGTGTGTGTGTGTGTGTATGTGTGTATGTATATATGTAGACATACATGTGTGTGTATATATATATATATATATATATATATATATATATATATATATATATGTATACCGTGGTGGTGGTGCTGTGGTAGCATTGTCACCTCACATTTAGACGTTGCCCGTTCGATTCTCAGTTAGAGCATCTTCTGTGTAGCGACATGTGTGAATGGGCGTTCCTTCGTTGAAGGTTGTGCATTAGGCCCGGCAAGCCAGTACGTAAATTCTACTGCCAATCATTAGCGGACCGGAGTTCGCTGTATAACCGGGAAAAAGCCGAAAGACACAAACAAACAAACACATATATATATATATATATATATATATATATATATATATATATATATATATATATACATTGTTCCCTACTGCTGAATGACTGTGCTGCATGATATATTCGAGAAAACATCACACATATCTATAGCTCACATGGCTTAGTGGTAAATTATTGTGGCTATGGTATGCAGGGTCCTGGGTTAGACACTTTCAAGGGCTGATAAATTTTTTGCTTTCCAGAAAAGGGCTGTTGGATACAAAGTGATTAAGGCATTTTTAAGCAGTTGTAAGCGGGTGCAAAATGGACAGTTATGTATGGTGTGAAATTATTTTTGGGAACAGATTGCCCTTTTTTTAAGGTGAGAGTGGGATGTTGGGGAAGGATAGTAGGTATATTTGGGGAGGAAGGCTGAGTAGGAAGACAGACAAGACAGCATACAGGGGTGGTATATGACACATGTGGGGGGTAAACACCTTGGATGGGGAGGGGTGTTTGGAAATCGGAAGCCCATGAGCCCCAAATGGAAACAGTGGGACTGAAGTCCCCACACATGGTCAGTTACCACTGCACCTTCACGGCCATGAAGGTGGCTGTGCTGGGGGTTGAAGGTGGCTGCATTGGGGGCTGAGCAGGAGGGGAAGGATGACCCACTAATTGCATCATGAGGATCTCAAGCTGGCATAGCAGATATTCTAATTCTCTGCAGAGTTCCCTATGCACCAGACCCTGAACCTGACTTCAGGTAACACGATCCTGTCCATACATGTTCCCGAGGGGGATGAGCCCCATTCCCTGAGGTGGTTCCACCTGAAGGTAGTGAAGGACCAGAGGATGAGGAGGTCCTGGGGTGGGTCACAGACATGCTGGGGCCCATTGCCAAGGCCATATGAGGTGGGAGAGGTGGGTCCGCTGGGAATGGCCTTCCCAAACATGCTATTGTGTTGCAGTTTTAGAACATATGTGGGTTAGTAATAGTCAACACAATCCAGGATTAGTTATAACAGCATGCATAGATATTCCCATTAACCCAAAACACCAGATTTGGAACAGTTGCATAGCAAACAGAGCACATGCATATACGGAACCACAGTGGTCATTACAATGGCATGCAGGTTATATTGATAGCAACAGACCACCAATGATAGTGTTTCAACATGGAATATGAATAGAAACACTTTTCAATATTTTTGGAACATTAGGATATATGTCCTTAACAGTAGGTTTGGTGTAAACATAACCATTAATTTGTGTGTTTAGATTATTGTTGCAGATATGGTGGGGGGGAGAGATGTCAATTAATAGCTATTATATCTTTGCAGTATGAGCTCCTCTGACCTTTTTTCCTGTTTATGTCTTCCAGGTACAATGTCTCTTGAATGGCTCCTTGCGTATACACCACAGGAGAATGATGTTATCATAAACTTCATTGTACTACATCATGCAACCCTCTTTGGACACAGAGTCCATGATCTGCAGGAGAGGACCGCCCTGTGGAATGAGTTCATCCACAGGGTAAATGATGTTGGCCTGCATAACAGCAGTTATTAGCAGGTGTGACATTGTTGCACTGATCTCATCCGCCACAACCGTCAGTTGCTGCAGTTAGGAGGGACCAGCTAGCCACAAGTGGGAGTCATGCCATCCAACCCCAACTGCACATGCTGAGGAGATCCATGCCAGCCTTGGAGCACCCGCCCGCCAGCCAAACCAGGAACCTGAAGATAGCATTGTGGAGGTGGGTGCCACCCACACAATGGATGATGAGTGTGCAGGTAAGGTCCCAGGGCACATTAGTAGACCACTGTTGCTTATTCATCTTCATCTGTAAAGTATCTTCATGCATATGTCAGATAACATAGTCTGTTGCTGCAGTGTAGTAATGAACAGATGTGCATAATCTCTAGTATTGTGGGTTTGCACTGTTGATGTACTGAAATGCTGCTCCCACCCTGTACCAATGCCATAGGTGTGGCCACTGACATTACATCTCTCACACAACTATGTAGGTCCCTCTGGTATACAACTGGGGCAGCAACCTGTAGCTGGTGAATATGGAGTTGTTTTGTTCAGGTTTTCCAATACACTAGCCATGTTATGGCCATGGTATTTGCCATGCACAAATTTAACACACCTACCCATAATGCATGCTGTACATGTTCACTTATTGTTGCTGTTAACTGCACTGCGTCGCATCACAGTGGTCACCGTATACCTGATGGGTATGTAAGAGTCCTGCAGTATACCTAACAATCTGTCAGTGCAAGATGTGTGGACAGAGATTAACATAATGGTGGGACAAATGGCCTACAGTAAGGACATGTTTGAAACACTACACTTATACAGTGACTACAACAGTGTATACACCACTATTACATTGGCAACTGTTACAGATCTACACAACGGCAATCACAATACCACATTCCACATCTTGTACAACTTGTAATGTGTTCCTAACATGAGCAATGAATGTGTAATATGGAATCCTATGTTAGGACACCAAATACGGGGAATACATACCTTAGCAAACACTGGAAGCATATGTGCACACACACTACAAATATATTGTGGAAGCAGTTTTTGAGGTACTGACAACGTTCACTCTTCTTGAGTACACACCTTCCATTAAGTACAGGGCCTTAATGTCACACCAAGTAATGGTTTGCTGTCCAAGAAGTATGTCCATGACATTTGCCCACTCATCTGCAATAGAGGCAGCTGTGGCTTGCACACATCTTACAAACCATGTAATGGATCCCGTATCTGAAAGGTAGCACTCAGGAGTGGGAGAAGTAGCCTTACCTCACCATTGCATATACTGTGGCGAACAGTGCAGCTAGTCATGTATGTGACTATGAAGTATGGGATAAAATTAATGTACAAAATAAACACATGCCCATCCAAGACAGATGACAACACATGTTGCAAACTAGTCACAGAGGTGGCCCAGAACTATGCAGCAACACTGAGGGGCTTGTAGGTATGTCTAGCAAGTACTGCCTGTGCAGTACCTGTGTCAACAATCACCTGGAATCTGCATAAGTGTGGCCTATGGGTTAGGGTAATCAGATGGAAGAGTTGTTCCACAGGAAACATCATCCAGGGCTCTCTACAGGTAGCATATGCATAATCTCCCAAAGGCATGTGTTGTAATGTGTAACGGTGTACTGAGACCAAGGCTGAAACCTACAAACAGTATTAATAAAGATACATGTGGTGCACAAGCAACACCTCACTTCACCACAGGCCCACCATCCCCATCTTCACCTTGCTGGTGTCAGTGTACACCTTTAGGTTTGCTGTTTATTAGCAGGAACTAGGCCGGTAGACATGGCGTTCTGAATTTGGAGCACTGCAAAATGACACTCATGTGTGGCCCATAGTTGTCAACCATCTGCAATAAGGCTGAGGATGGGGAGAGGTGTCATCCTGAAACACAACAGTGAACTGAAGCATACATCCAAAGCTCTCTATAAATGGCTGTATCTGAACACAGTTAAGGTCATGAATTGTGCCAGACATATAACCCTGACCCCAAAGCAATAGTGAAGGCATTGTGTGGCCTCCAAGGGCTGTGCACATGAGCTGACCTTGCAATCCAGTAGAGTTGGGAGACATTTATAGGGCAGAGTGACCAAATAATGGCAAGTGAAGATGGACCATGCTAATATACCCCTTCCAGGAATAGTGACTGCTGTAGTTCACTTAACACATGCTGCAACAAACCATTGTGTTAAGGGTGTACACACTTATGCAGCCCACATATTGTATGCATTTCAATCAACATCTGCACGACTAACACATTTGTTTGATACTGCATTTGATTGCACAAGTCATATATCACATATCAGGTGTGTGTAATGTTAACATATGCAGTATTGTGGCCCCATTGCATATCATGAAAGAGGCTGGCATGTCAACAAGGGTGTGTACACTCCTCATAGCCATGGTAAGCTTTGAAGGTTGTCAGTATAATTGGATTTTATTGCTCATACATGCACTGCTGATGATGAGATCTGCAAATCAGAGGTCAGGCATTCACTATTGACATCTGTCCTCATATCATCCCAGGTATGTGTCAGACAACCACATAGGGGCTGTGAGCAATAGAGCAAACATAACTGCCACACATACACACATTCAGCAATGGTGTGTACTCTAGTTAGGTATGGTGCACGTACATGCCATTGTGCTGCACAGGTGCACAGCAATACTGTGTACATGGGTGCAGTGTGTTCCAGGGGAAGGGGAATCACCTACTAACACAACTCATGCATCACAGAGATGTATAATGTTGGTAACAGGGATTGAGTATAGCTGCAGTGCATGTTGTTGAGTGCCATATGTCATGCATGTTGACTGTTGGGTACTGAGAGGTCTGTATAATATCTTTGTGCCACCTCACCTGTAAGTGTGTGTGTGTGTGTGTGTGTGTGTGTGTGTGTGTGTGTGTGTGTGTGTGTGTGTGTGTGTGTGTGTGTGTGTGTGTGTGTGTGTGTGTGTGTGTTTAGAGGTAAGCAATAACATACAAGTCTTAAATTACATTTTTGTTTTCCCCTCACAGGTTGCGAGGTGGATCAGGGTCCCTCCTGCAGGCAAACTGATGTTAGTGTCCATACAGACTCTGACAATGATGATAGGTATGGTGATGCACAGGCAGAGGTTATCAGGGGCTGAAGCTGTGCCATTGGTTGACATCCTACTTTTATCCACCCCATCCCTGCACACAGTCACAATGCCTATGCATACTCCATCACCAGTGGCCATAGATGAGGGACAGTTGGTTGGTGCTGGCATGGAACAGGACAGTGTGGTGACTATGGCAAGTTTGTCTGTATACAGCAGCCATAGCTGGACGACCAGCGAGGTACCACACAGGCAGATGTACAGAGGTGCTCCTAGGAGAGCTGCTGGCATTCATGCCCTGGCAGAAGTGCCACAGTAGGTGTCACCAGATGCATGTTTCAGGTCATTATGGAGGCACAGGCACATATGGAATGTTACACCATACAAATTCATAGGCTTCAAAGGGCTACTCATTCTGCTGTACTTGACAACATCCATGATCTTGCAGGTGCCCACCTTTATTTTGCAGAAGTCCTGGACAGACATTTGGGTAAGATGGTGGGAATCCTTGACTATGTGGTGTCTGTGTTAGAGCATATGGTGGGAGTAGGGCAACAGCCACATGGACATAGGTCAGCAACATCAACAGGTGGAGGTCTAAGTGGATGTGAAACTAGTCATAGCCACTCCCGTAGTGGCAGTGCCAGTACTAGCACTGCAGGGGGTGTGCTGTCCACACCACAACACAGCAGGCCATGTGCACATGGTCCTGGCCATTCCCAACAGGGATGTGGATCCAGCGGACATTTGTCATCATCAGGGGAGAGTACTATATCTGGGCTTCTACCTGGTTGTGCCCCTGGAACCACTAGCAGGCACAATTCTTGTGTCCATGGCCAGACACAGTGAACTGTACACCCTGCCATGTACAGTTTGCAGATGTCCAGCAAACCCCTGTATAGGGCATCCATATGGCAGAACTGTGTGCATACATACACAAACACACACACACACATCACCAACACAGCTAGGGCACCTCCATACATACACACACCACATCTGCACAACCCAATTGATAAAGAAACCCCTAACACGCACACATGATGTCAACCAAATGGCTCAGCCTAGGTCTCTGGCAAACCCACAACACACCCTGTGCATATGATGATACCTGTGCCACATCCCTGTCATCTATACCATTGATACAGGGACATGCTAATATGGTTTTTATGCACAGAGTGAATGTACTAAGGTTTAGCAATGTAATGCTTTATAACATATTTTCAGCAGGAAAATTTAATGCTTACATGTCATGGTGTGTAGCTGTCCAGCCATGATTCATTATAGCTGATAACACAGACTGATTGTGGTCTCCATAATATATTCATTTTGTGTTGTAGGTGTCTATGTGTCAGCAGGATGTTGGTCTGCTGTTGTTTCCTACAAGTGACATGGCACTGTGGTGACACAGTGACTGTGTCATATCCTCATTACAGATGAGCACAAGTAACAGGTCTCTATAACAGTTACTGCATGTGCCACATGGATGATAGGTCTGAAGGGTGTATACAGGTGAGTGCATGGTGGCTGATGTCAGCAGCTCTTCTACAGTGGATAATGGTAAGTGTACTGGGTGGCACACACCAAATGTTTGTGATTAACACACACAGAGGCTTTGGTGTTGATGCAATACACAGAGAATACTGTACACATGGATGCAGTGAACTCATTTTGGCCTATGTAATTCCACCAAGACAAAACATCACATCAGTAAATAATCAGTCTGCCAGTTTAATGTAATTTACCATGGTACTGGCAGGGTATATGTCCTCTTCCCCAATGTAGTGCAATCCTGGAGTTGGCAAACATATGTGTGCTGGTGTGGGTGGCACAGCCCTCCACTTTGGAGGGTGTGTGGTGGCATAGAACCACACATAGTGTGATTAACAACTACTTAACCTGTTAACATAAACTGTACATTATTACAGCAGACTAAGTGGGGGCTACACACAACCATAACCTCAATAATGGTGGCTGGGCCCACAACATCCACACCCAACTATATATACCAACTCCAGTATTGTTGTACAGCTGTACAGTGGGGAAGAGGGCATTTACACATCTACTACTAATTTTGATGGAATGAATTTCCATAAGATGATTCCTTTGAAATGTTAGCTTTTGCCAGTCTGTTCTTGGACAAATGATCTCCTGGGATATGTATTTTCTGCAAACTGAAGCACACACACTTACTGGGTAACACTGAGAGTAGAACCCCTACCTAGGTACTTATTGCTACTAATGTGTTTGGCCTTAATTGCACACACCACACAGCTTTTAGGATGAGGTATGTCCCGAGTTTCTTGTTATGTGAAGAACATCACCAGGCCTTGTACAGTATGGTAATGGGGGATGTACTGGGTGTTAATGAAGAATACATAGTATGACATACTGTCATATACACATTGGCAAACACATAACAGTCATAGACACATCTGGGAGACCTGGGTTTATCAGTGCTACCTTGTCAGTGAGTCCATTCTGTTACAGAGAATTTGCACACAGCACATGTATCATTGGGCTGAATAGTGTAATCTGTTACCTATATGGTTAATGGTGACAGTGGTTCTCATACAGTGGACCTCGGGGCATGTACTAAGAATACCATGGTGTAAAGACAGTATACCCAGCAATCATACCACACACACTGGATATTTTACTCACTGAAACCCATGATAACACTCTTCCATACCCAAAATCACACATTGACCAGGACTGCAATACAACCCTTTCTCTACCTAATCAGTGCTACTACAGGTATATGTATTTATTGCACATGCCACAGGGATAGTAGGGTGAGGGTTTGTAATGGCTCTCCTAATGTCAGCAACAACATCACTATCCCTTATAATGTATGGCAAGGTGTATTGTATTTGAAGAATGTGGCCTCAGAATGCTGTATCCTACAAATATACACACTCACATACATACACACACACTTGCCAGGGCTCAGAGGGTAACCCACGCTTATCTACCCATTTGCACAATAGTGTTATGCTGGTACTGCAAGCTCCAGGTAACCCATAGGGTGAAGGGTATAACAAGGTACATTTAATGTCAATTACAGCAGCAGCCATTTCTAACTATAGCAATGGGGAGTGTAGTGGGTGAGAAGGCCCTCAGGGTATTATCAACTACAAGTTTACAAACACACAGACACTGTTACTCTCAGTAATGCACACTGACACATTTGTCAGTACTGAGGTCAATAGGTGCAGGTGTTCCTAGGTGTGTACCAGGCCAATGTCCCTGGAGAGATGAGAAGACTAGGGGATGTGGGTACACTGGTATCATGCTACCTGACATTTGTCAGCAGGCCATCTATCAACTGATGCCACTTGACTGATTCCCAGGGTGACAGTTAAATGCAACATCAAGCATCTGGTTTTCTCATGCAGAGGGCCAGTGAGGTGCTCCAATTGACATGTATGCAACATATATTACATAACATGGCCAGTGTCTGGGTTGGAGACCTGTACCCAAGTATGTTCTGTTGACTGTAGTAGTCTAGTTGAGGTATCCATGGCATGTTGTGCATACAGGGTGGGGTTTCCTAACTGTGTCATTCATAACACAGCTGGGCAGACATGTCAGTGTCAGTCAAGCATAGATTGCCTGTAAGCAGCCTAGATGAATACCTGCCATCTGCACATCTGTAGAGAGGACAGATCAAAATCAGCTAGTCAACAGGTTATGCATTAGGATGAATGTTTTGACAGATAAACATCTGATACTGATAGGTATGCCATTACTACATGACAGCAGCCCTCAATAACATGTCCTATACACATAGTAGTCTACAGTTAATATCCACATATCAGATCAATATCCAGTAGCAAATACTTTATAACATGTAGCTCACACACCAAGAACATGATAGTCAGTACTCAGAGTCCAGATTTGCATGCAGGGGTGCATGGTTCCAATACTACAATCTGCAATCTACTCTTACTTGTGAAAGCACTGTTAATAGTAGTAACATAATGATACAATACATGCAAGTGAGACTGCATACAATCTGGGGTACTACCTATATATGAAACACATACAAAGAGAAAAGATTGTTGTACTAGCCATATATACTCAGGTGTCCCATACAGTATACTCACACCCCTTGCTACTGTAATGACAGCACATAGAAGCATGTTATGTACATGGAATTAAATACACTTATTAAAGATGTCATTACTCTGTTATTTAATCAGACTGGAATGTAATCACTGGTTACCAGGGCTGAGCTATGCTTAGTAGGAGTAAGAATTCCTTAAATGTAAATGCTAAGCAGATTTGTGCACTAAGTGAAGCCTACACGGTGCAAGCACTTTTTCATTTAACTGTACATTAGCAATGCTTACCATTGCAAACCCACTCAAACCCACTTAAAGCTGCTTAAAACTGCCTTAACCACTCTGTATCCAACAGTCCCTGTTCTGCCTAGCAGCAAAATAAACAGCCCCTGTAGGTCTTGAACCCAACACCCCGTACACTATAGTCACAGCAGTTAACCACTAAGCCATTGGAGTAAAAAGATGTTTGTTGTTTTTTCAAATATATCTTTCAGTACACATACTAAATAGTACTGAACAACTGCTTTGACTACTACAACTGTTTAGTACATGTAAGTGAAAATAGTGTCATGTTGTTATATCTAAATATACACATAGATAAATATGGTGGGATACATCTGGAAAGGTATATACAACACTCATGTTTACACATAACAAGGATATGGAGATATATGTATATACATATATATATATATATATATATATATATATATATATACACACACACATATGTAGAAATATGTACATACACACATATATATTTATATATATATTTATATATATATATATATATATATTTATATATATGTGTGTATATATATATATATATATATTATATTTTTATTTTATTTATTTTACATTTGTTGACCGGGTTAGTCTGACTGGATATATGTCCATTTTCAGCGGAGGCCCGGGAAGAAAAGCTCCACATACAAAAAAAAGAGACAGTACATACATTACTGAGTGATAAACTCAGGCAGACATGTTTAGACAAATATAGAAAAGAATACAGGCAGATATCAATATACACAATGTGCCGACTTACATCTGATTGGCAAAGATGTATTACAAAATGTGAACATAGAATACAAACAGATCTCATAATTCAAAATGCTTAGACATTCAAATATTATGAGGCATAGATACTTGGCTAAACAGCAGGTTGGGTAGCAAGACATGTATTAGTGAAGTTGTTAGTCAGGTTTAGAACAAGAGCACAGCCAATGAGATGTCAGGTATTTTTTGAGTTCTCATGTAAATAGGGGTAGTGAAGTTTCCTTGGTAATGGTAGTAGGGAGTAGATTCCAGATTTTATCATCTGAGTTGGCAAATATAGCATTTCCTGCAGAGTTGTTGGATTTTTGGGTCAGTATCATTAGTTTATCAGTTGAGCATAATGGCCTGGGGGCACTATGAGGGGTGAGAATATTTTTGAGGTCAGGGGTGTTATCAAGTTGATGGAGTATTTTATGCATTACTATAAGTTGGTTGAACTGTAGAAGGGTAGGATACTCTAGCCATATCAGTGCTTTGAGGTTCTGGCAATGGTGGGTCCTAAAAGCCATACCTGTAGTGAATTTAGCTTTATGATTGTAACATCCTGATAATTTGCTGAGATCTGTGAGCCTCACTGACATGCATGTGTGTGTCCTATTGACACACATTTGGGTCACCACATGTACTGCAGTGGGATTTGTCACCTTGTCTAGTACTGCCGACTTTGTTGACACCAGTATTTGTTATGGATTTCATGCTGCCCATATAGGTGTCCACTATCTGCTGCCATCCCATTCAGCCACTCAATTCCTTTGCATGTTCACATCCATGCAATAGATACAACTAGCAGAACATACTACTCTGTTCAGCAATTGATAGGAAGAGTGACTTACCTTGTGGCTGTGCCAGTATTGTGGATGGTGCTGGAGGGCTAACTATGTTGGATGCACATAGTACACTCCCTATACATGGTAAAGCACAGGTAGTGTCATGTTTGGCATCCTTTTTACCGTATGTGTGAGTCAGAGAGAGGTGTCATTCCCTGGGTCCTTACTGTGTCAGTGTATGTGCTATGCGTTGCCTCTTTGTCAAAGCCTGGGCATACTGGGCATGCCTCCTTCTGCCTACATGGGCAGGCTCAGGTTGTTCCTCTTCTGAGTCCCTCTGTGCCTGCGATGGCCTTGGCAATGGTGGGGGGCTGTGTGGCCTTGCCCCGTGTTGTCCCTGCTGCAGTTGTTTCCACAGGATCATATTGTGTAGCATGGCACATACAATAAATGTTTGTGTACATGTAGCTGGAGAGTACTGCAAAGCTCCACCGGATATGTCCAGGCACCAGAACAGTGACTTGAGCATCCCAGACACACGCTCTATTATGATTCTGGTTTGTGCGTGTGCCTCATTATGGAGTTCTTGTTTGGGTGTGTGCGCATTTCTGATGGGTGTCATCAGCCATGGTTCCAGTGCGTAACTAGCATCCCCACTATGTGGCCATATGGGATGTCTCCACTGGCAAATTTCTGGTACAGCTGTGTCATATGCCAGATGTGGGAGTCGTGATAGCTTCCAGGGCTCCCAGCACAGACATTCAAGATAATGCCCTGAGCATTGCACATGGCCTTTCAGTTGATGGAGGGGAAGCCCTTGCAGTTTATGTAGACCCTACCCCGTTTGTCAGGTGGTGCTTTGATGTGTATGTGCATACAGTCTATAGCACATACTACCTCAGGGTATTCTCCTATTTGGTGAAAGAAATGCATATTGCTGGTCAATGCCTCATGGGTGTTGAGGAAATATATGTGCTCACTGGCATATGCTGACATGGCATCCAGGAACTGGTGGATTACCCTGGATGCTGATGCCTGTGAGATCCCCATGATATCCCCAGCTGGCCTTTGGAAGGTACCTGTTGCTAGTATTCTTAAGCCTGCACATACCTTGGTATCCACTGGGATGGGTTCCCCTCTGTTGGTTCTGTGTGTGAGGCGTGGCCAGCACAGCTCAACCATTTGCTGTAGGAGGTCCCTGTCCACACTATAGTGCTCCACTATCTCCAGCTCATGTAGCCCCTAGTAGGTTACTCTTGGTCTGTACACTCTTCTCCTCCTGCTCACTGTGGGTTGGTCATCAGCATTCACATCCTCACCACCCTCAGTCTCTTTCACATATTGATGTATGAGAGCAACAGCAGCCCCTAACATTTTGTTAGTTTTGTCAGGTAAAATTTCCCTATCTGTGTACACCGGTGGTGTAGAGTTTGTGGGAAAACCAGAGTGAAAGGTGTTTGCATAGTTTATAGTAGTGTTCTGTGCTGGGCTGGGATGGGCTGCTGCCTGTGTAATTGTCTGATTCTGATACATTTCACTTGCCAGCTATAGTTTTCCTTGATTGCCTTTCTACTGCTGTTTTCCCTTTCCATTGCCTTCCTGTTACAGCCCCGAGGTGTGTCGCACATACCCAGTGCTCAGATGTGAACAGAGCTAGTATTTCCTGTTTTTGTTTTTTTAAACCCCATGCGTAGGCAATGTAAACACTGCTAGGCAGCCTCAGACATTCCCCTTCCTTAGCTAAGGGCAGACACAGGCCACAGAGCTCCAATAAGCTTACAGCATGCATGACATTCCCCCTTATGAGGTCATCTACCTCTTATACTTATACCATGGTGTTGCTGCACCTACACGGTTGTGTGCAAGCTAACACTGAGAGGAAATCTGTGATTCAGTATCAGTCCCCTCATTTGCATAAAACAGAATGCTAATTCATATTTACCACACTCACACTGAGCCTTCCCCCTTAGCAACCACTATTCCCTGGTATTGTCTTATGCATGCCATTGACTATCATGGCAAAATGCTGATTTGGATTTAAAAGCTTATTTCCAACTTTTTTTCTTATTTTCAGGCCGATCCCATTTGCGCACCACTGCCCTACGCTTAAACGGCCAAAATCCACCAAAAAAAAATAAAAGTAATTTTTTTATAATTTTGCAACTATTTCTCATGCCAGCGGCCATACATCTGGCCATTGGATGCCTACTACATTGAATACATGCTTTCTTTGGAGCTGTCATGCCTCCATTTTCTAATTTGCAGAAATGTATTCTGTTAGTAACTGAATACATTTCTACAGTTTACATTATTCCTGCACAGACGCCTGCCTGTTTCCTGGATCACTAATTCACCTCATTTGTATGGTTTTCACCAGCAAATGGGGTAATTAGCATAGATCAGTGGTGTCCATGCAGGAATAGTATAGGAGCACTAGTGCACGTCCCGGGAGCTCGTTTCTGGATCGCACGTCGGCCATATTGCATGCAGCAGCTCTTGCACTATTCCTGCACACCGTGCTGAGTTGCTGAATCCTTGGGTTAATTTTGATTGGTAAGGTTAGTAGTAAAAAAATTGTTACCTCTATTCATAGGAAGTCTATAGGGAGCAATATATTTTTAAATGGCTCAAGTTGCCACCCTGTACATTTAATGGAGGCATTACCATATAGTGAGTTTCTTAGATTAAGTAGATTGTGCAGTCAGAATGTTGTTTTTTTTAAAGGAAGCAAATGATACTTATAAAATCTTTATTGGGAGAGAGTATAATATAGATCAAGTAGAGAAGGCTTTACGTAAAGTTAGGGTTGAAAGACAACAGGGCATTAATGAAGTTAGGGATGATATATCAAATAAGGCTGCTAAGAATATTTTAAGCAATAAGAAAATTATGACTATGTATTATGGTAATAATGATATTAATAAAAATGTGGAGGGGGCAGTGAGAAATATTTATTTTGTTACTATATATAATGTATTGAGTTTGCAAATAGTGGAAATTTTACAACATTATTGGCCTATGTTGCTCTCAGATAGACAATTAAGTAATGGAATTCACACATTTCCACTTATTTTTTACAAGAAAGGTGGAAGTATAGCCAATTTTGTAGTACATAATAGATTTGTTTTTCCTTTACCTAATATAGAATCTTGTGTTTTTTTTTTTTTTTTTTGTTTTGTTTTGTTTTGTTTTTTTTTTCTTTTTGTGGTTTAATACTCAAAATGAATACTGTCCATGCCTTGATAGTGGCTTGATAACTTTTTATGAAATTCAGAAACAGGAGGGACAATAAGACATACCCTTAGATGAATCCTACAGTCGCTATAAGTATATTAATCTTAACACCAAGAATGTGTGCACAATTCTAACTTTTCAAACACAGGACAAAAGTACATGTTCTAATTGTTCTGGGACTCTGTGCTACTGCTGAACAGGAGCGGCTAGTGCTATTGGGATGCAGGACTGCAGCTCCCCCAGCTGTAAAAAAAAGTAAATAAACAAAATTAAACAAAAAAGAAAGGAAAATAGCAAAATGAAAGCAAACACGAGTCCCAAAATATCGCGCATGCACTCTTGTGGCATTTCCCAATATCCAGACTGCTGGTGAACCAGTCTGGAGCATGTTCACAAAATCCAGACTGTCTCACCAGCAGTCCAGATTAAGAAGTTAACATTCATCTCCAAATATCCCAGAAGTCTATGCAGTTGTAACTGCATAGACTGGAAGGGGATCGGACTGCAATGTCCACAGGCTGGTGCTCTCGTGGGAAGGGGAAGGACTAGGACAAACCTCACAGAAGGGGAAGGACTTGCTTACTGCAGGACATCAAGGGCTTTTACATTTTGTAGCTGCTCTCTCGTTTATATGGATGGATTTTACATTTTACAGCTGCTCTCTCATTGTTTATATGGATGGATTTTACAATTTTACTTTGTACAGCTCCTCTCTCACCACAGACATTTATATGGATAGATTATGTACTACTGCAGGGACTTTGGGCTCAGGTAGGGTGTGTGTGTGTTTATGTGTGTGTGCATGTGTGTGAAGTGCCCCAGTTGCTACATGGTGGTGGGTGGAGAATACCACAGGCTCAAACCCTGCACCTTGGTCCCATGTGGCAAGAGCCTGAATTCCCTACCCACCACCATTTGTAAAAAATTGCAGATTTTTGCCTCATATTTGTTCTGTTCCTCATAAAATCTGTGGTTTCTGTATTTTTGTTTCTTTACACAGTCAGTAGTGCAGTGGTGCAGTGGTAGCATTGTTGCTTGACAGCTACAGGTTATCTGGTTTTATTCTTTGCTGGGGTGCCTTCTGTGTGGAGTTTGCATGTCCTCCCTATGTTTGCATGGGTGTGCTCTGGTGTCCTCCCATCTTACAAAGACATGTGTCTGGAATGTTTCTCCCTGGGCCTCTGCTGAAAATTGGCTTTTGTTCCAAGTAAGACTTTCCTGGTTAACAAATGTATAAATAAAAATGACAGGCATTTGAATTTCAGACTTCATATTCTTCAGAAAGTACATGGTAACATAAAACCTTTTATTCTAGCAATTTTCTAAGTTTATAAGATGAATATTTGAAATGTTTCCCTATTTTTGGGACTGTATTCCCCATTATTGGCTTTGTCCAGGTTTTTTGTGCTAAGGTTGAGAGCTATGGTGAGAATTGAATTCACTAAATATGTTTGAGGGCTGTATCCCCCCATTACTGGCTTTGCCCAGGTGTTTTGTGCTAAGAGGTTGACAGCTATGGTGAGAACTGAATTCACTAAATGGTAGCCATTTAAGTTTCAGTCTTCCTCTCTTTCACAAAACAGCTGATTTGGCATAGTGGTATGTTGCTCTGACTGTTTTGCACAGGGTCCTGGGTTCAAGACTTGGCAGTAAAATGCATGGTAGTAACACAGCATTTTATTCTAGCAACTTTCCAAGATTATACAAGCAATGTTTAGAATGTGCCCCTGGTTTTTGTCCCTCCCCAATACATTTTGTTTTTCCAGATTTCTTGTGCTGCAAAGTTGAGAGATACAGCTGAGTGTCGAGTAGATTTTACAAGAAGCTGAGAGGTGCAGGGGAAGAGAAGTTTAGTGCTGCTTATGCTGAGCCTGTGTGCATTGTTAATAGCACAACAGGTAGTGTACTTGCTTTTGATGCAGAAGGCTGTGGGTTCTACTCCCACAGTATATAGATGCATTGCTAATATTGTACTGTGTTGTAAATGAGGTGGATGCTGCTGGCTTGAGAATGTTGTCTTTGGGGAAGATAGCTAGTAGCTATGAACCCGTCCGTTATTTGCTATCCATTCCCTATTGCAATATTACTAGTAGGCAATTTATTCCTCAAGGGTGACAGGCACTTTCCTTGTAGATGAAACAATCAAATATAAAGTTGTTTGGTAGCAGCAACCTCTTCATTAGTTACAGATCTTTTTACTGTGGAATTATTTAGATGACTTTTACTTCTGCAGCAATTGTGCATATTTTCTGATACTGGTGGACTGTAGAAGTGTGAGTAGACTTTTATGATGGAAATACTCTCAATTGGGCAATATTGACATTATTGGTGCATGCATTTTGTTTCATTGTTTACTGGAAAAATGCTCAAAACAATACATTTAAAACACCCCTCTAACAACTGTACTATATTATACAAGGAATATAATTTAATGCAGTCAGGAAGGTGCATCACAGAACACATGTATGTTTTGTGTGCAAGGGGCCTATAATTTGAAAATAGCCCAAAGTTAATCTTTATCTGCCACTAGCCAAATTTATTCTTTGAATGTGGGTTTCAATGCTGTTTCAATGAATGTGAGTTTCAAGGGCAGATAAATGTTAATGCTAAGTCTGTTTTCACTGTGAGACTGCATTGCTTTGTTTAACATATGTCTTAGTGTTTGTGCTGTAAAATGCAAAATAAAACTTTCACATGAAGTCCAAATCATTGTAGAAGTAAAGCAGTATGCACATTAGTGTTTATGGTAAATGGGGTGAAATATCCAAATAATACTTCATTGGAATGGCTGCAGGGGGAGGCTCCATTCGACCATGATTTTGTGAGGGGGAAGGGTGGCAAACTCAAAGACAGCCCTGGCTGAACTATACCTCTCAACTGTCCAGATGTTCACAAAATGAATAGATTTGTGCTTCTTATTTTGGGTTTGTTCCTCATAAAATTTGTGGTTTTCTGGCAAATCATTTAGGAATTAAGCCACTAAATAATGACAGACACTGAGTTTCAGACTTCATAACTTTCAGAAAAATGCATGCTAAAGCAAGACCTGTTATTCTAGCTACTGTCTCAGTTTATACAAGATCAATTTTTAGTACTCTTTATATGTTTCCCCAATATATTTGGCCTTTTCCAGATTTCTTGCATTAACAGGTTGAGAGGTACGTGCAAATAAATTGCTTTATAGCATTAGGCATATCCAAACCTCTCAACTGCCTCCAATTTTGGCTCAAAATGTTGCTCTTCCCTAATAATCCCTCCGCAAAAATGGCAATTTTGGAAGAAAACATGGACGGTTTACAATTAATAAATAACTGTAAAAATCAGAGTTGTAGATTACTTATATTTTAGAAATGCATGGAGATTCTTTTATTTTGTCAGCTGCTCAAGTTAGCAGTACTAATATTAAAAAAGTGTCCCTTCTTTGATAGGTTCCCAACTGTATTGTGTGGCTGTTTTATATTTTTGCATCACATTATTGGTTCATTTTTCATAAAATTGTGTTTTTTGGCAAATTAGTGGCATATCATTAAAGATGAAGTTAGAAAATAATGACAGACATTTGAGTTTCAGATTTCATACCCTTCAGAAAATTCATACGAATGCAAGACTTATTATTCTATTACATTTCTAAGTTTATAAGAGCAATATTTAAAATGTGTCCTTATTTTTGGGCCTTTGTCCCACTTCTATGTATGGCTTTGCCCAGATTTCTTACTCTGAGGTTGAGAGGTATGACAAATGTGTCAGGGCCATCACAGTCAGCCAGAGACATTTCAAATTGTGACATACTTGTTGCACCTCACTCTCCCATGTAGTGACTCTGGGTGTGTCCAAGCAAGGCAAAGAGCAGTTATGCAGTGTTAATGCGTAGAGTATTCCCCCCATCCAAGGTAGACACAAGTACTACAGTAGCTTTTCATCTGTCCTTGATTTTGCAGAATGTTCTGGTTTCGATCATATTTTTATACTATTGATTTATACTTATTCAGAAATTGCCTGTTGTTCTGTATTTAAGTAGCAATGCTTTAATGACCATCAGGTAAGCTTGTCCGAGATTGTAAGATGCAAGCAAACTTTAATAAGCATACTGTTAAAGAACTGCCAACATTGAAAGCCTTTCTGTTGTTGCCATGTAGAGAATACTTACATAACTAGATAACATATAAGCCTTGGGTATTGAAATGCATATGACAGTATTTGTAATAAAGGACAGGATTACATTATTTTAAGAAGCTCATTACATTTGTTGGAGACTTGCAGTCATCTTTGCAGACTTTACCTGTAAACTAAACAGAATAACAATCTATTGTGTGTGGTCCATAACCTGTGCAGCAATCCTTTAAGCAATGTATCTTGAGCTTGTTTCTTGTTTACTTTTCATTTTTTTTACTTTGATCATGTTTTCCCCATGAAACAAGTAGATAGTTGTTGTCAGGCAGCAGGTCACTTTTGGATAAGAAACATTTTTACAAGTGAGGGTATCACAGACATTGCTGTTTTCAACATGTTACTTGGTACTTTAATAAAGCTGAATATAAATTATAATTAGAACTGCAGTGCAAGGACAAGTGGTTTGAGTTGAGTGCTGCTTGTTTTTCTTTTACTTGATTTTGACTGGCATTCCAGTAATGTATTTAAAAAGTAATTTATTTTTTCATGCCTCACAACCTTTTTGTTTCCATCTAGATATTACGTAAGCTGTCATACAGCCAATGCATTGAAATATTTGTTTTCTTCTACACTTCATTTTGTCTTGATTGGATTCTCATAATGACGGTTTGGTACCCAGGGCAGTATATTTAATTAAAGTTACAGTTTTTGTGGTTTTGAGCATAGCTTCTCCCCTTTCCCATTGACCCCACCCATTCAACTGTCTCCTGCAGCCCCCCTTTGATTTGAAGTCACCATCTGCCACTGCTGCTGAACTTCCCACAAAATAGTGAGGGCATAGAATCAACAATATAGACCTTCTCTAGTGACCCTTCCAATAACTCTCAAAGGGAAAGAGTTCATTCACCTTTCTATAGACAGAATGGAATTCATATTCCTCCTCCTCAGTCAGAGGCTCAGCCATTGCTAGTATTTATTAAAATACTTACAATAACATTACTTCATATGTTGGAGATCATGCATTAGTACAAACACAGTACTAAGGGAGAAATGGAAAGTAAAGATATTAGATACTCCTAATTAATACCTTTCATAGGTTAATAGGTACTAGGCAAGCTATCCCTTGCAGGCCATTTTGAGACTACCCAGTTTTCCTGTTTGTGCTTAAAATAATCTATCCCATTTGGTTATAGATTGGCGTTACCCATCCCATGGTTTACAATTACATATTACCCCTAATGAGAATAGCTTGGATCATACCATAGACAATTGAGGGGATCCACACATGTGAGAAAGTATTTAGGAGCTGACTCTGTTCATTAGTAGTACTGGGACAGTCCTGGAGTAAATTTTCTATTTCCCATCCATAGATCTATGTTGCATTGCTTATGGACAGGGATGAACTTTGTTTTATGTAGAGGAGGAGTCTGTTTCACAGCAGTGGTATCCTCTGTGAGATATACCTGTTCCTCTAAACTATTCTGTTGATTTTGCCAAAGAAGCTTTGATCCCTAGACTGAGTATTTCTGATGTCATGTGACTTAGTGATATGCACTAAATCCATCAGTAATGAGTCATCGGATAACTGCCAGACATAGGTCACCTCTTAGCAGTCTTTCAGGAGTTTTTTTTTCATATAAAAAAGTGGTAATGTATATTGTCTCCACAATGTTGCTAAAGCAACATATTTTAATTTAGAATTACCATGAGCTGCTTAGGGTAACAATTTTATAGCAGTATATTGTACATGGCAAGAGCTCTGATGTTACTTGTTTATGTGGTATTCAGTGGAACACTTTGCCAGTTGTGACTTACAAAAAATACATTCTGTCAAGCAGAATGTATGCTGACACGTTACTAGAATATTTTATAACATATCAGCACTGTATCTCACACATAGGTACAGACAGAACGATGTCCATTTGCATTTGGTATTTTACTTTTCACTTCAATTGACAGCTCCATACAGCTGTGTGCTTCATATTACTAAAAATAAATGCAACAGAAGATTATCAGGAAATGCTGAACATATAATAGTTTATGACTGAGTCTGTGATCATAACCATTTCATTATATGTTCAGATGTTGATGCCAAGAAATTCACCTCGAGAGTGAAGCTTGAGCTGAAACTTGGCATGCACGTCAGGAGGATAAAGTAGAAAGTTACGAATAGCAACCTTAACATAATTCTTTGTAGTGCATGGAGCTTTATCTGTGCTATATAATACCAATTACAGGGAAACATGTTTTACTGGCTCTGAAATCTGGTAAAGCACTTAGCACTGCTTAACAAAACAGATAGCAGTATACCTCTCAGCTGCTTTGCTTAACAATTCTGGACAAATCCAAAAAAATGGGGGGACAAAGTTTCAAAATCATATTCAGTTTTTAAATATTGCTCTTATTCATTTAAGTTAATAGAACAGGTTTTGCCTCAATATTCATTTTTTTAAACAATAAGAAGTGAGAAACTCTAACGTCTGTCATTTTTGGCTGATTGTAATCCTCAGTGATTTACTAGAAAAATCAAAAAAAAAAAAAAAAAATACAAGGGACAGAGCAAAAATATGAGCCAAACTACAGAAGACAAAAATAAAACTGTTTTACCTTCAGCTGCTGTTCATTGTTGGCCAGCATTGTCCACTCTTAGTTCCTAGTGGGAGGCCCAGTCTTAACGGTGCTTAGGAGAGGTGCTTGAAAATTAAGCACCTCTTAAGCATTGTTATGATTGGGTCTCATTCTACAGATGCTGTTTGCAAGTTTATCATTTTCTCAGTATCAGAGTGTATGTTCAGTGCTCCACATACTACAAGTTGTATTTATTTATTTGAATGTTCATAATTCACTGCTGCAAGTGTTGATTTTGCTTTAGCTTAAACTGCATTCTGAAGTAGAACTGCAAAGTGAAAGTACAAGGCATTGCTTTTTTTAAAATAAGTTTACTGAAATTTTATATACCAGAAAATGTTAATATAATGAAACAATTATGTACACAAGTATCTATATCAGTTCTTGCTACATACTGTACCAAGATCCATTAAACAGCTGTAAGTTGATCATAGAAAATAGATTAATATTTCTCTGTTAATGATTTCACTTTATCCTCAAAATATAAAGAGTCAGCAGACACAGCTTTGGAGAGATGAAAACAAACACTTTAATGTAGTAAGTGCTTTCACGTCTGAAACAATGCTTCATCAGACTTTAAACAAAATAACGGTACAATAAATCACATTTATATACTCTTCTAAAGCATTCAGTTAGCATCAATTAAGCAATCAATTAACTCACTGCAAACTCAGGACTTCCTAACTAAAAGATTCATTGCTGCAGGTAACATGCTGATATGCTTAGCTTAAAAACCTGAAGATGCCTACTTATGGGACTATGTATCCCGATATGTTATGTAAGTGGCAAAAACTTATCTTAGAAACAGGGTTTATATACATGTGACTATTAACTGAATAGTTTGTTACTTTAGAAAGTGAGCTGAAGACCGTGATTATGGAGCTGCAAGATAAAATAAACGTTATTATGTCACTTAACAGGTTGAATGCCTTCGTTGATGAACTGACAACTAGTATCTCTACATTTGAGCAGATGCTGCACTTACAAAAAAAGAGAAAACTTCATAGAGACTTTTCCAGTTTTAAGAAAGGGCAGATTTTTACCTGGCCCAGGAATTCTAAGGTTAACAACAAGATGACTACACAGACAACAACATCTAGCAATCAGAAGAGCTCTCTACAAAAAGTAGAAGTCAAACAACAACGTACATTGCATCCAGTCAATCGGAAACGAATCTGACAAATGGAGACGTGACCACTGTGCCTGTGGAGCATCCTACCACCTCCACGATTGTTTCGCAAGTCCCTGACATCGGGAGGAAGCTGAAAGAAAATTTCCAGCCCACTGAAAAATCAGCTTTTCTGGTTTTTCCACTCCTAATAGGTCAGCAACCCCAGAAACAATGCGCACAAACAGGGGAAGGAAAAGGAGCATGAATTTGGAAGAGGCAAACGACATGAGAGGGCAGACCAAGAAAGAAAGACTACCTCTGGACTGATTGTTAATATCTCAGATTATGTTTTGGGAATCGATGAGATTAGGCTCTTAGAAAATGTTTTGTCATTTATTCTCTCTTTAAAAACTGATGATGTGGACTGCATCACTGGTATACAAATGTTTTGTAGAAACACAATGCTACGTTTGTTGTATGGGAATGAGATGAATGGTGAAATTTGTCTTAGAAAACCCTCTGCATTTTCTCCTGTTTTGCATCCCCTTTTTGAAGTCTTTGATAAGGCTTGCGAAAGTGATATTATCAAATTTAGTAATCTAGAACTGAAAAATCATGATTTCTATAACATGACAGCAAATGAGCATAAGGCCTTACAAATGTTGATAAATAATTTGAGTATCACTATCCGCCCAGCAGATAAAGGTGGGGCTACAGTGGTTATGAATGCTACAGGTTATATGAGAAAAATAAGGAATGTTAAGTGATTATAATGTTTATGTCAAAATGAGTAATGAAAGTCTTAAGTTAATTCAAGATGTACACTCATAGGTTCATAGGTTCATAGGTAGGTACTAGGCTATTAGCCCTAGGGCCTATATAAGCCTAGCCAAAAAGGTACCCTGGCTTTCACCACACAAGAAAATTATTTTCCTGTGCCCCTGCCGAGCACAGCCACAGAAGTGATCCCTTGGGTGAATTTCTGATTTCCCATCCAATCATCAAGACTTTTCTTGAAGAGTGCTAATGAGGAGCTCTGTTTGACATAGATAGGTAGTCTGTTCCAGAGTATGGGAAGTCTTTGGGACAGGAATCTATCCCTCCAGTATGTTCTGTTTATTGTGGTGACAAGGTTTAGGTCCCTAGAGCATGTAGCTCAGAGGGATTGGGATTTCTTTAAGTGGAGCATGTCCAACAGCTCTGGGTTTGACATAGCTTTGTATGTTAGGCAGAGATTGCCTCTGAGTAGGCGATATGCGACGGAGTAAAGCTGGAGCTTTTTTTGACGGTCTGCATAGGGCATCTGTTTGAGGCCAGTAATCCTCTTTGTGAGGTATTTCTGTGGCCTTTCCAGTTGTTGTAGATGTCTTGTGAGGTACATATGAAAAGGGGCGTTGTACTCTATAATGGGTCTAATGAGTGATGAGTAGAGGGGAGCAATGACCTCTTTTTTTCAGGATGAGTAACCTTTTGTGATGAGGTGAGCCATGTAGAAGGATTTCCTGACCACTGTGGCAATGTGATTATCAAAGGAGAGATTACTGTCCACCTGTGTCCCAAGGTCTCTTATCACACTTTCGGCGTTAAGTAGACTATCGCCTATGTGGTAGTTCATGGGTACAGAGTTTTTATCAAAGGGGATGACAATGCACTTTTTGACATTGAGCTTCAGGCCATGGCTTTGACACCAGGCATCTGTCTCAGTGAGGCTCTTTATGAGTTATTGATGTCTAGTATGATCAATCCAGGTATTTATAAATACTTCTTTGTTGAAACACCATATACTCCGAATATAAGGGGTCTGCCTAAGATACACAAGGACTATAATGACCACCTCTTAGCCCTATAGTGTTGAGTAGAGGATGGCTCACAGAGCCAATGTCTATATATATGGAGAAGCAGTGGAGGAAAGTAGTAGACACAACTGTTACCATCATTAGAGATACAGAAGATTTTCTCCATGCCCTCTCTGAGTTCATCTTTTCAGACATTTATGATTGTAATATCATTTTTGTAACATTAGACATGACGTCATTATTTACTATGATACCGAATGAAGAAGGTATAGACTCTATCAGGCAGTTCCTTAGATGGAATGGAGTATCCACTGATAAAATTCAGCTATATTGTCTCCTGTTAGATCTGATTCTCACTAATAATGTATTCACCTTTAATGGTGAATGTTTTTTACAAACCAAGGGTGTAGCCATGGGTACCCCGTGTGCCAATTCTTATGCAAATTTAGTCATGGCACACTGGGAGAATGAATTTATTTTGAACAATGAAAGATATTTGTGGCTCATACCCTACTATAAAAGATTTGTATATGATGTTTTTATTGCGTGGAATGGTTCTGATGGGGAGCTTACGCAGTTTTTGGAATATATTAATTCCACAACATATTTCTTTAAGTTTACAGGTAAATGGCTGTCTTACATTTTAATGGTGTCTGATGAAGTTAACACTTGTTTAACAAAAGCGCTCACATTTTATTTGTTTTTCTTGTGGATTTTTATCATTAAATACACCTTTGGTTTATCATCACCTGAGTGATTTGTGCCTGTGAAACTCTGCCTGTCAACATTTTTATTTATTTAATAGGTTTCATATGTCTATATTTTTATAGGAGACATCTTATTTTAGGATGTATTTTCATGTAATTTTTAAATAATTGTATGTGATTTGTCCTTTGATATTAATTGATTTATTCTTAAAAATGTGCTCTGAGGTTAGCATTAGTTTTGAGTGTTATGCCATACATGTGCTCTAGGGATGTATGACAGTCCTCCAGATTTAGTATTCCTCTGTGCAGGACTAGCTTAGTCCTGCATGGAGGCGACTGTTTATGAGCAGGATGGCAGCGCACCATGCATAGTAATGAAGCGCACTGCCTGAGCTCCTAATCTTACACGGAGCGTGTAAGAGTGCAGGGGGCAGAGCTCTCAGAATATACATTCAACTGCAATGAAGAACAGCAGAAAAGGGTAAGAAATGAGTGAGACCGCTCAGGTGTCTGCATATCCCCACCAACAGTCTCCCTCATGTACAACAGCAAAAGTATACAGAAATAAAATGAACAAACCCGTTTCTTTTTTTTTTTTTTTAAATCCGATTAAAGCTAACTTAGGTGCGCGGGTGTGCCCATCTCTTAGCTACGGTTAATGCAGCTTAAATGGCTGAAGAGGATAACAAGGAAGATATATGCAAATGAAGAAGCATAGCAATAGTATAGTGAGCAGAGCATTTGCCTTACGAGCAGACATTGCCGGTTCACGTCCCACTGCAGCACATTCCATTTTCCATGGCAAAGCACATTATGACTAATATTTATGTTGCATAACCCACTAAATAACATATATTTATGAACTGGAGTACTGCAGTAAATGCATATGTGAGGTGTCAGTATCATAGTGTATAAAGCACTAGCAAGAAGGTTTAAGCACCAATAAGGAGTAGTAAGCATATTTAAGCACTAGTAAGCGGGTTTAAGCCTTTTTGCATGGGGGTAAGCAATGCGCACACAGGTTAAGCAATTCTGAAGCTAACTCTCTGTAAGCATATGCAACCAGAGGTTAGCATTGCTTACCCTCGCGCAAACCCACTTACAACTGCTCAAAAGTGTCTTAATCACTCTGTATCCAATGACCCTTGTTCTGTCCACAAACAAAATAAACAGCCACACAGATTTTGAACCCAGGACCCTATTCACCATAGTTACAGTAGTTAACCACCAAGCCAGTACAGAAGAACGAGGCATCAGCAAACAAGTCCTCACCATAGTAAAACCAAACTGAACCTTTGAAAGGCATCAGTATACAGTCATATGTGCCATAACCCACTACATAACATAAATATGTGAACTGGAGTACAGCAGTAAGCCCAGAAGTCAGGTGTAATTGTAATTGAGTGTTGAAGTCCCCAATAAAACACAAGGACCCTATACAGTGTACGTACACATGAATCATGGATACCAGGCATACATAAATGGTGTAATGAATAATAAATCAATGACAAAAAGGAATTATAATGCAAAGTCTAAGGAAAGCAACGGTAAGCATTGCACATGCCAGCTTAGGAGGTGTAAGCAATGTGTAAGCTAGCTAACTCAGTGTGCTCATTAAAACAATGCCAAACCTAGGTAAGCAGGTTTGCCCATAGCCTAGCCTTTTCAAAACCATCCAATCACGGAAAAGTGCAGGAAATTGGCCCTACTTAAACCCAAGAGATGGGAATACATCTCATAACTGGTTGTAGCTTCCCCTTGCAGGCACCATGTCAGGAAGGGGAGAAGGTGTACGCTCTCAGGTGCAGCGCTGGTGCATCCAGGAGTCCAGAGTCATGGCAGGACTCCTTGTCAAAGACCATGATCAGAGACTACTGCAGGACCAGTACCAGGGCTTGAAATATAAGGCAGAGGCCTGGGACCATCTCACCCATGACCTCACCAGTGCCACTGGCATACCCCGAACTGGTGAGCAGGTCAGGCATCACTATGCTGACCTAAAGCGGTGTAAGGGGGACCTCTTGAAGCAGTGGATCCAAGAAGCTAAAGCGGCAGGGGATGTTCCAGTTGTGTGTAAGTATCACCCCACTATGTGTGTAATAATTGCCATCTCATGTATATCATGGATAGGTATGGCTAAATATTCCTCTTATGTCCCCCACAGCTGCAATGGAGCAGGCTGCAAACCAGGAGGCCTACGTCAGTTGCCTGACAAGGTTGCGACACGAGGCAGGTCAATAATACTCATGCATTTACTGTCATAGGAAATAAAACTAAATGTAGTAGTAAATCAATTGCCTGTATAAAACCTGTATTGTTCAAGGCAAGTACTGCATACACCAGAGAATATGGTAGGAAGAGTCACATATAGTTTGTATATAAATAAAAGGGTAACAGCCTGACAATAAAGGTCTAACTGCTGGACTGCATGTCTATACTCTGGTATCATATGGTAGTGTAGATTTGCAATTGTGTAATAGTACTGCTGTATTAAGCACTGTTACCCAGACCGTGCACCATCAATTGAATTTATAGAAATGCCTATATATGACTGCTGTAATCCCCCAGAGGTCATTTAGTACAACTGAGAGACAAATCAACAGAAAACAGGGAAAATGCAGACAACAAAACCCAAATAGCACATGCAACTGAGATGTGAATTGTTGTTTTAGCAAACACAGCCATGGCTCTAATCCTGCCAGTGGTAGTAGTCTACATACAGAATCTTACCCCACAACTGTACAGATATGTCCAGAATACCCAGTAAAGTGGCCCATATCTGTTGGCTATTTACCTGACCCCTGGGAAATCAGTGGGATGATCCCAGATGTATAGGCAGCAAACAGGAAATACAACTGATTGACACACATCTATGAGAACAAAGCTGGCACACTAGCAACTCCTCAAAACCTTATGAGATTAAGAAGCCACATATGTCCCATTTACACCCAAACTTGTCAAGCTGTGGCCAGAGTGTGTACAGCAACAGAGTGAGATGTATATGCATAATAGTAATGTAGAATCTGGTACTGTGTGTGGGAACATTCAAGTAGTGCTAACAAACATTTCTCCCACAGGTCTGCCAAATACCAACACACTGTGCCAAGAAATACAAGAATGATACCTTATACTGGTACTGTTTACACTGGTATTGTATGGCATTGTGACTGATGCATCTGCTCTGAGTAATGAGGTATTACACGTCACTGTCACCCACACTGTCCTACAAAATATTACTTTCTAGGAGATCTGTATAAGAGTGTTGTAATACAAGGTCAGAATGCAAAAGCAGAGGGGATTAATAAGACAGAAAGCAGATAGGAGATATACAGCAATATCTATATAGCAGACACAACTGTGATGGACAGTGTAGCAGACACAGCCATGGTCTGAATCCTGGGAGTGGATGTAGGCTGCATACAGAATCATACCCTACAACTGTACAGATGAGGCCAGAATGTCCAGTATATGGGCCCATATCTGCTGCCTGTCCCCCTGGTAAGTCTGTGGGTTGATCCCAGATCTTTAGCCAGCAAACAGGGAATACAAGTGATTGTCAAACATCTATGAGAACAAACTTGTCACTGTAGCAACCCCCGAAACTGTTAGGAGAGTAATATGCCAAGTATGTCCTACCTACACCCCCATGTTGTCAAGCTGTGACCAGAGTGTGTACAGTAACAGAGTGAGATGTATGTGCATAATACTAATGTGTAAACTGGAAGTTTGTGTGGCAACAGTCAGGTAGTGCTAACAAACATTGCTCCCACAGATACGTCAAATACGAACACTGTGCTGAGAAATAAAGAGCATTATAATCTGTACTTGTACTGTTCACTCTGGTATTGCAGGGAACTGTGAGTGTTTCAGTTTCTCTGAATAATAAAGTATCACTGATCACTGTCACCCACACTGTGCTACATAATATAACTGTGTAGAAAAACATGTATAATGTGTGTGTCAGGTCACTAAAGGTTGAAGAGGGCAATATTCTAGGTATTTCCTGGCACACCTGCATGTGGTCAACACATGGCCAGAGTCTGTGCAGAAAGAGTTGGATAGCTATGTGCACAACATCAACCCGGAATCTAGGACTATGTGTAGAAATAGTTAGTGTTAACAAACATTCCCTCCACAGGTATACCAGTTAAGAGGTGTATACCACAGGTAAAACCAGTTCATGTCTAAAGATGACAACAGCCATATTACTGTCCAAACTAACACTATAGGGTAGTGTAGTAAGACTTGTAAGGTAAAGATAACAGCACTGACTAGGAAAGTAATGTGGACTACAGGAATATACTAGTTGTTAATTGACATGTTTATCTTTCCCCCACCATATCTCCAACAATAATCAACATACCCACCCCAACTGGTATGTAATGACACCTATGTTCTGATAATGTCCAATTGTTTGATAAATATTTTAATTGTTCCCATGCATGTGCTATATTGAATTATTCCAACACTGGTGGCATGGTGCCATCAATGTGCCTGCATGCTGTTCTTATTACCACTGTAGTCCCATATATGCATGTGTTCTGCTTGCTATGTAACTGTTCTGTATCTGGTGTCTGGGTTAATGAGAATATCTATGCATGCTGTTATACCTAACCCTGGAATGTGTTGACTATTACTAACCCACATATGATGATAAAATCTAAACAGTATAGCATGTTTGGTAAGGCTGGTCCCAGAGGACCCACCTGTCCCACCTCAGCTGGCCATGGCACCGGGCACCAGCATGCCTGAGGCCCATCCCGGAACCTCCCTGTCCGTTGGTCCTGCACCACCTTTTGGTGGAACCACCTCAGGGGATGGGGTTTGCCCCCCCTGGGAGCAGGTGTGGACAGGTACCTGTCACCCAATCGCCAGGTTGGGGTCATGATGCATAGAGAGATCAACCAGCAGCTTGGTGATCTTCTACGCCAGCTCGAGGGCCACGTGTCACAACTAGAGTGTCAGCCTGGCTCTGAGGCTCAGCCCCCAGCACAGCCACCATCAGAGCTGTGAAGGTGCAGTGGTGACTGCCCATGGGTGGTGACCTCAGTCCCCCTGTTTCCACTAGGGGGCTCATGGGCTACCAATTTCCCAACACCCCTCATCAAGGTTTTTACCCCCACATGTGTCATATACCACCCCTGTATGTGTCTTGTTTGTCTTGCCTGTTAACCTACCCAACCTACCTCCCAAAATATACCTACTATGCCTCCCCAACATCCCACTCTCACCTGAAAAAAAAAAGGGCAATCTGTTCCCAAAAAAAATCATGCCCCATACATAGCTGTCCATTTCGCACAAGTGTCCACTGGACACATGCAATCCAGTCTAATTGGAATTACAACTTATTATTGTTGTCCTCACCCCCACCCAGGGGTTTGAGTGTCCACATCTACCTCCAAATTCAGTGTATATGCACAACTGTTGCTGTAGAAGAAATGGGCAGCTATGGACCTTCCTTACACCCTTCCTGCACATCCCTGGCTATTTTCCCTACTGCCTTTCCCACTTTGTGCCCCTTTTTTTCACCACTTTCCTATCAACCCCTTTTTCTTTTCTTTTAAAGAAATTAGCTCAAGGGTAAGCAGGAGTAAGCACTTTTAAGCAGCAGTAAGCAGGTTTAAGCCTGTATGCATGGGAGTAAGCAATACCTACACTGGTTAAGCAAATTAGAAGCTAACTGAGTATTAGAAACTGCAGCTGGAAGTTAGCAGTGCTTACCTTCACGCAAACCCGTGCAAACACACTTACAGCTGCTCAAGAGTGCCCTAATCACTCTGTATTCAACAGCCCTTGTTCTGCCCAGCAACAAAATAAGCAGCCTCTGAAAAGCTCAAACCCAGGACCCTGCAAACCATTGACAAAGTGATTTACCACAAAGCCATGTCAGATATACCTAACTCTGATGTATTCACAAACATATCATCCAGCCCAGTCATTCAACAGTACAGAGAATGTATTCCAACATGTAGAAGTATCTGTGCGCAAATATATTAATATCTAAACAGATATATATATATATATATATATATACATACAAATGCCTACATCTATAGATATATATGTCTACATCAATATGTCTAAATATATACACGTTATATATATATGTAAGCAGCTCTCTCTCTCTCTCTCTCTCTATATATATATATATATATATATATATATATATATATATATATGTAGGTATATACAGACATAGTTATATTTATGTAAGCAGATATATATATATATATATATATATATATATATATATATATATATATATATATATATATATATATAGTTATACATTTGTAGATAATGGGAAAATAGCAAAAACATATATGCCCACATGCACCGTTTATGGGGTTGAGAGGCCCCAAACAATAAATGTCTTGGACGAATAGGTATACCTCCCTACAGCCAACCACGTTTGCACTGCAATATACTATCAAGTGTTGCAGAGCCCATAAACAGTACCTGACATGACATGATGTCAGGCTGGTATCGGTAACATATCATGCAGCACAGTCTGGCTCCCATAGGTAATGTACTATGTGGAAGCTATCAACATCCCTAGGATGAATATATACAGACACATATATGCAGATACAGATATACATATATATATATATATATATATATATATATATATATATATATATATGCAGATACAGATATATATATATACATATATATATATATATATATATATATATATATATATATATGTGTGTGTGTGTGTGTGTGTGTGTGACTACACATACACGCAGATATATGTATAGTAAGATACATATGTAGAAGGTGCACACAATATGGATAAGATATCCACAGTTAAATTAAAATTGTA